>NW_027210665.1:2142500-2291823 GCF_029030835.1 Brachyistius frenatus | reverse complement strand
AAATTGGTGAGATTCGCATTGACAACATAATGCAACACAGTAAAACCAGTCTGAGACCAGTGGAGCTCTAGATGTAGATGCTACTTTGTGCTTTCAAATACTGTCCTTTTAAGTGAGCAGAATCAGTGAGCATGCAGTCACAAGACAGGGTTACAACTAAAAACCGTAATGTGTGTCACAGTCAATAACTCCCACGAAGAATGCACCAGAAAATTTCCATCTGGCAGGGCACTAAGGCAGGAGAGAGACATGGAAACATGGTGGGGAAAAAAGTTGAGTGCTTACCAGTGGACTGGATCTTAAACTCAAAATAACTTTTGTTCTGGTGCAAAGGAGCGTTGGCCAGACAGCCTCCGGTGCCACATATCCTCCGGCCGCTCTTTACAATGACAACATCTGTGCCTGCAAAACAGAGGCAGGAATATACTTCACAGAACAATCACTTCACATGAAACTCACTAATGACTATTTAAGCTGCTGACTGTCAGGTTGTTTTTTTTCCCCCCATTTATTAAGGAATGGTTTAGTCTATTAAATGCCTACTACAGTTTCTAGAGAACGACATGCCTAGTAAATTATTTAAATAAATGTATACATTTTCTAATTTGTTGATAAAATTTCTGTTAGTTGGTTCACTACAAATTATTTGAGCATCACACCAAACTGCTGTTGGCCACATGATTTGTCTACATGTGCAGATGTTCCTGCTGGTAAAAAAAAAAAAAAATCAGGTCAGTTCTTCAAGAGGAGTTTATTAAATTAAATTAATAAATACAATTGATGTAAATCACATCCGTCCACCCTGAAACACGTTTTGCTTATTGTTGCTTCGCTCGGGTGTTTTAAGGTCGCAGCGGACAACGAAGCCGACATACACTGAGATTTTTCAGTGAGCGGGATGGTGTCCAACAATTCTTGAAAAATATTTCTACGTTCACAGTTGCAGGATTTATCAATGAGGGAGATTATTGCGTGGAAAATACACGTCAAAACTTTGCCTTCACCACAGTGGAAAGTAATAAATACATTTACTCAAGTACTTTACTTCAGTACAACTTTAAGGTACGTGTACTTGAGTATTTCCATCCTTAAGTAAAGGATCTCAATACTTCTTCCACCTCCGTTTATATGACGTGCCTGGAGAAGATCTTTAAAGTATACAGAGGGGGAAGACAAATTCTGACAGCATCCCTGGTGCACATTAAGACAACGTCCCGAGTTTTGATTGGCTTTAGTTGTTTATTTTAAGTATCAACACTGCAGGACAGATGCTTTTCGTTAATCTGCATTTTTTTTTTTTTTGCCACCAAAAAAAGGAAATGCATCTATAACAAATATTGGGAAAGTACTTATAATCGGGTGAAACCAGTAAGAGGATTCTTGGAGAAAAAAAAAACAACAACATGTTTTTGTTGTTGCCAGAGTTACGTCTCAAATTGGTCGGAGAACCTCACGAGTCCCATTTACTGTGAAACCTCAGCTGCCTTTCACGCTTTACCGGATTTACCGAGTGTGAAAGGTCATCAAATTGCATTCAGATAAATATATTTGTTTAGTTCTTCACAAACCAAGTAGCCGGTTGAAACACCACCGGAAGCTCGTAGCTTGGTGAGCTAAACGGAAGTAGCAAATCGAGCTGGACGTTGTAAGACGCGAACTGTTTTTTTGTTTTTTTTGTAAGAATTAAAGACAAACTTAATTACCCATGTGATGAGTGTCTAACTGAACAGTGGGCATTTCTTTCAGAGGAATATGCCCCGATCCGCCTTCCCCGCAGCAGCCTAGACAACACGTAAACATCGCAGCCATTCTTGCCTCCTTCTGATCTTAACCAAACATCCGGAAACAAACTCTGCCCGTCAAAACCAAAGAGCGCTCGGCGTCACGACGTCAAGAGGCGCCTCTGACGCAACAGCGACACCCCGCGGTAGAGGTCGGAACAACGTAAGCCCCCGCTTACCCCACTGTATCCAATCACAGTGGCTAAGATAGGCAGTTGCTCCTGATGGCATGGAAACAAGGGAAGAAAATCAAGGTCAAAATTTCTACACGTGACTAAGTAACTATTGGATATCGATGTTACATAACCCCGAGTAAACAGGAGGAGGGGGCGGGAGGGAGGGAGGGGATGGGGGTGGGGGGATAAAATGTTTAGTAGCGGTGAAAATGCCTCAATAGGACATCCATAATTACACAACATCCTCAAAACGTTTGATTTCGACCAGTGTGATGTTGTTGTTGTTGTTGTTGTTAAGTTTTTCTCGGTTTGTGTTCACACACGGTGCCTAGATCAGGCGCTACTCCGTCTCTTAAGTCCGACAAGTTTACTTTGTTTACCTCTGTCAGAGCAGTTGATTATTTGCACCACTGCATCGTGTTAAACTGTTTGCAGACGCGTCTACTGACAAGTACCAACACATGCAGGTGAAGTGGTCCAGTGCAGAAACGTGTGATGCCCAGGCTGGGACTCAAACCCAGTTGACAGTTTTTCACGCTGTAACGTTTTGCATGGCAACAGCCCCTCCCCCATCCGACCAGCAGGGACCCTGTGCAAATTATCCAAAATGGATAAAAGCGTAAAATCCCCCCAATTTAAAAAACTAGGCTGTCAATTAACCGGAACATCGGCAGCTTGCATGTTGGTGAAGGTAAACTACACACTCCGATTTAATTGCGCGCAAGTGCGGGCACATCTGTGTGTTTTTAGGTTTTCTCGACGCAACTGAAATGGTTAACTCCAAACCCGGAAAGGGCGAAGTCTGCACAGCAACAAGCGCCATGATTGCGTTGCTCTGTGCGTCTCAGCAGCTGGTGAGTGATTCTTTTGGTCCAGTGGTTGCATGTTACTATGCGCTTGCAGAATCTGTCACAGCCCTCCTTCAGTACCTTGCCAACAGGAGCAACGCGAGCGCGAACTCTGTTTGTCGATAATTTGTCGCATTGGATTGGTTAGGCGACGGTGATTTAGGGATCAGCTGCGCTCAGACACAGTTCTGCTGCTCCTGCAATACAAAGCCAAGAGAAAAGCAATTTGCTGTCATAGTTTTACATCGATAAAGTTAGTGATATTTTTTTTGATTTATATCCAGCCTTCGGTAGCTTGGAGTGTCTTGCGACGCCAGCTGGCTTACAGAAAGACATCAAAAACCAGGATGTTACTCAATCTTAAACGCGCAACCGGAGCCTGTGGCGGAGCTCCTGCCAAGCTTTTACGCGGGCACAGCGATGCACGTCAGTTTCACTTTCAGGATGGGAGTACTCCAGACACAGCTGGAACATGACTGCAACAATCTGTATCCTTTGCGATGCTTCAGCATTTGTCGTGTGTAATTTAATGCCTCTTACGGTGGCGGCATCCCTCTGACTGGGTGTGTATTACGTAGCTCATTTAATCAAATGCTGATTTATTGGTTATCTATATTTATCTAAATCAAGCACCAGTTTGACGCCTGCATGATGTGTTTACAGGGCACAATGGAGCAGCTAGAAGAGGAACTTACTTGCCCAGTCTGCTGCTGTCTCTTCGAGGACCCGCGGGTCTTGCTGTGCTCACACAGCTTTTGCAAGAAATGCTTGGAGGGACTCTTGGAGGGGAACCGAGGACCAGCTTTTAGAGCACCTCTCAAATGCCCATCATGCCGCAAAGAGACCCCTCACAACGGCGCGCACAGCCTGCAGATCAACTACTCTCTGCGCGGAATAGTGGAGAAGTTCAGCAGAATAAAGGTTATTCCTAAAATGTGTGTTTGTAAACAACACTGCGGCCAGCCTCTTAACATTTTCTGCGTCAGTGACTTAAAACTAATCTGTGGATTTTGCGCAACGACGGATGACCACAAAGGGCACAAATTCTGCTCTTTGGAGGAAGCATACGAGCGGGAGAAGGAGGCGTTTGAGGAGCTGCAGCGCGGAGTGGAGAGCTGGCACAGCGCAGACATCCAGTCCTGCCTGGAAGCACTACAGACCAGTAAGAAAACGGCGCTTCAGTCGGTGACCAAGGACGCAGCAAAGGTGTCCGACTACTTCGACAAACTCATCAGTGGCCTTGAATGCAAAAAGAACGAGATCCTGTCCGATTTCGAGACAATAAAGCTGGTGGTGATGCAAGCGTACGACCCGGAGATCACCAAGCTGAGCGCAGCGCTGGAGGAGCAGAAACGGGCGCTGAGCATCGCCGAGTCCTTCAGTAGCGTCTCCGACCCCCTGTGCTTTCTGCAGCAGATGCAAGAGTTTCGAGACAAGTTGAAGGTCCTTAAGGAGACTCCGCTGCCCTGTCGGAAAGACGTGGACACCGGCCCCGTCGTGCGCAATTTTGACGTGAAGAAGTGGGATTCACTGAGGCTCGACGAAGTGGACAAGATCTCAGTACCGCACGAGAACGGCTCCTACCGAACGGGGGGGGGCTCTCGGATGGCAGTGCCCAAATGGATCATCTTACTGATGTGTTTATTACTGCCAACACTGCTGCTACTGCTGCTGCTGTTGCTGCTGCTGCCGCCGCCGCACAACCTCGCAGAGTATGTGACCTCGACGATTGAACCGGTTCTCTCTGTAGTTTCCACCCACCTCGCACACAGCGGTGTGTACCTGCGGGAAGTGACCGCCATGTGCACAAGTTGGATGGATGCAGGTCAGGAATGTATCGACAAGTTAATTGACTCCACTGTCCACTTTATTGGCAGTTGAAAGTTATCTTAATTTCCGGCGTGTGGCATCTCACAACTACAAAATAATTACCAATGTGAGATGCACAAAGCCCGTGAATATATGGAAACACTTAATCGTTTTACACGTTTTATTTTTTGTTCGTCTTTTTTGTTGAATCTACAACCTCAATGAAGCCACAGAATCAAACAGAAGCAACACTTAAACCTGTTAGGCTGCAGCCTACGTTTCCATCAGGGAGACACTAACTCACACTTCCTTCCACGAATGTATAATCCATTTCTTCTTCTTTTTTTAGAGAAAAAAAAACCCACTAAGGGATTTTTTTTTTTTTTTTTTTTTTACCTTCCCCAAGATGATCTTGACAAATAAAACTGGGAAATTTAAGTCACGTCCATGTTTGTTTTTATTTAGTGCGTCAGGTTCAAATCAACAACAAGCGATCTAATGAACTAATCAAGCGATTAACGAGAGAAAAAAACCCATTTATAATCGATCAGTGTGGCCTCTTCTCCTTCCCCCCCCCCCAGCCCCACAGAGCGCGTCCGCCACAGTGATGCTGCAACCTCTTCAAGGTTACCCACACGTTGCATAACGGGGCCCGTGTGAAATATTCAGCAGGCTGCAGACACAGGAGGAGAATAAATGGCGCGCTGCTCTGTGTTTCATCAAAACTTAACACCTGACAGCTGTAGTCCCACAATCAGATAAGAAAACTCCGGCAAATAGACATGATTACGCAGCAGTCCTTTTATTCCTACACACAATTCAATTCAACCCATGCCACCCGTTCGTTGCATGTCTCTTTCTGCTTAATTAATAGTCTAGCGTGCCTTTTTTTTTTTCTTCTTCTGCTGTGCATTTGAATAGAAATGACAAATTATAAATCTAACATCAAAATACAAAGATGTGTACAAATAAAACGAATTCAAATTCTTTAAATCTGGGTTATAGCGCAGTAAGATAAGTGTGTTATCAGTGGTCTTTGTTAAAATAGGTCAGAGCAAACGGACACAAAGTGAATTGTGACCCAGGGTCGTTTATCCTTTCGTTTATTCCTTCTCCTGTGTAGAGATCGGCAGGGATGCATTTTGATGTGGGGGTGAAGAAAAAAAAAAAAAAAAATCTTCAGATCAGACCACAGAGTGAATCAGTGATGTCAGCACTGACCATAATTCAGGATGTACGTCATTGCACGCTTGTACATATATATAGCTTTCTGTTGCCAGGCAAACATAAGATGAAAAATAAAAGTAGTCGACATTAATATTTTAAATTGTCATATCAAGCACTTTTAAATATAGCCTGAAAAATGTTCCCTGTGTCCAAATTAAGAAAAAAAAACTTATTCAGTATAACTAAGACTTTGATGAAACACTGTCATAAAGCCAGAGCGCACCGTCAATACTCTTTATATCAACTGTGCATGAGATCACGGTGAGACTTCGCTAAATTAAAGTTCGAGTCACCATCTACTCGATCACTGGTGACTAAAACTCAAAATAATGAACGGTGTCCCAATTCTGGATCAGCTCCTGCACTCTTGCATCCTTTAAAACTGGCTCCGAGCATGTAACGGTGTCATTTAAACGAGGACCTGTTTTAGATTTATTCCTGTTATAATATCCTTTTTCTTTTCTTTTTTTCCCCCTTCATATTATTTCTCTTTGTAAGAATATTATTTTACACAGAAGTCAATCTTTAAGGTTTCTGGAAAATATGGCACAAGCGCAAACAAATCCTCTCGGGGATCGTGCCACTGGGTGTTATTCTACTGTTGTATAGGTCATGAAAAAAGACAACAACGACATAAAAGCAGGTACATTTGTAGCTTCTATACATACCAAAATTTGCAGTAATATATGTGCACAGTTGGAAGTCAAAATGTGGAATTTCAGGCCGCATGTCACCAAGACATTTTGATGTGTGCGGAGCGAACTGCTTTAAAGATGCCAGATTGTCCAATATTTTACACTCAAAATCACTTAGAGGATTCAAGAATTTATTTATTCCCGAAATTACAGACAACCTGAGGAATTGCGTTGACCCTGTGAATACACACCGATTATGTTTAAGTCCACCTTGTAGCCATGGCATTAGGCCTATAAAAATTGTAATTAAAATCCGAGAATCTGACCAATTATTATAAAATATATAGCTAAATGTTGTAGATCTTTTTTTATTTTATCTATAAAATGCAAACGTTTATGCAGAAGAAAATCACGGACACACAATAATGCCGACACTTTTTTTCCCTCTCAAATGATTTTGCATAAATGTAATCCGTGCCAAATGCCCTAAATCCACTTTGTCTACAATTATAGTTGCATAAAAAACGTGGATCTTAAAAATGTATTTTAATTTTGTTTTTTTAAAAAGGCCCACAAGGCCAACATCTAAGAAAGTGCAGCTGAATGCGTGTGCTGAATGTAGTGTAAAATATAACGGGGCCTTAAACTGTTATCAGAAATAAAAAGCTATGGTCACCACGAAAAACGTAATCACTAAAGTAATAAATTATGTCCCAAATGTGGTATTTATTTTATTATATCATCTTTAGAGATCTCGGCTGTCCGTTGTTGAACAGGTGTAACCACTCACACAGCTCCTCTTTAATCATCTGATTCATATTTCGTACCTTCACATAAAGCTGCGCTTTACAGTTTTAATAAAAATCCAAGATTTATTAACGGCCGCCACATTAAACCAAAGGCATGCAAGTCAAAATGAATGAAGGCAGTTTTTTTTTTTTTTTTTGGTAGTTAGATCAGATGTGGGATTATCTTCAGTGACGTCCCGGAACCGCAGAGAGGACTGCAAGTTCGCATCCAACACCACTTAAAATGGAGGGTTTTAGTCGTGTTACGGGACGCCATGTTGTTTGCCACATAATTGCAGGGTTGTTTTATAAACAACAGGATATATCATTGTAGATGTGTAGGCATTAAAACGCTCATAATACAAACTAATGAGGCGAGCTGGTCGCTAGAAACGAACAAATGGATAATTAAGACCGTCTGGAGGAAACCCATCAGAAAACATTCTTATGAAATAGAGGATTCAAAAGATTTAAAAAAATATATATATATCCTGACACTGTAAAAAATGAAGGCGCAATCTGATACTTCGTAATTAATTCGGATGTATAGAATCTACCGTGTGATTGAAGTGATTTGAAACCGCAGCTCATCTTGTGTGAGCGCTCCGGTGCAGGCCGACCGTCCCGGTGCAGGCCGACCGTCCCAGCAGCGCCGTCACGTGCATTTCCTTCTCCGTGGATGACGGCTCTTCTTTAAGCCGTAGGAAGAATTTTTTTTTTTTTTTTTTTTTTTTTGCAGCAACACTTTAACCAAAGACTAACATACTAAATGGACAGCCCACGCGGTTTAGCATGCCATGTTCAAAACACATCGCAAGACAACAACAACAACAACAAAAAGCCCAGTTCAATTTTTATTTCTCAAGAGTGTGCAGAAGTTACAGTGGAATCAGAAGGAGCGGGAACATTTTAACTGTCAATACAGGACTGTGATGAAGACCAACTCGAAACTAGTGTGTAAAACATTGCACCTGTAAACCATCTCCGAAGCACGGCCACCGTTTGCCTCCACCAGAGTTGTCTCGGTGCACTCGGTGGTGGATGGTCGCTCTGATTGCGAGTGGTCAGCTTTGCTTCAGCAGCACGATCAATACTGGAGGCTTCAGCTAGTCTTAACTCCAATATTTACGTGCTGCTACAGTAAGGCGACCAGAAAATGACGATGATAAACATCCATGCAACTTTTGAGCGTCGGGAAAACGGTGCCTGTGGGGCATTAACTCAGAGAGCACAAAAATTTAAAAATTTTTTTTAAATAATTAAAAAAAAAAAAAAAAACACTAAATGAAAGTGTGACAGTAGGTCAAGTCCAGGAGGTGTTGTATGATCAGGCTTTACTGCGGCAGCACAGTATGGCCTGCATCTCAGTGTAACCCACAAACCATTCCGTGCTGCTACAGCATCACCAGAACCGCACTCACTGTCCTCCTTCTTCTGCGCTATTTACACTTTTACTCCTCCTCCGGACTTCTGATCCTTACCACATGCTAACAGACTTAGTACCTAACATTTATCTACCTAAAAGACGTGCAGCTGATCTCCAGAATCAGATTAAAGCCTTTCGGTCCACTCCAGAAACAGGCGGGGAGGCTCTGCATCTGCAACACACACACAAAAACAAATAAAATACTTTTTAAATGTAATTCAGATTTCAGTCCATCAAAATATCCCCCATTGAGCATCAAAGAGTTGCAGAGAGCAAAGCTGCAGTTGCCCGGCACCAACTCACTCCTTTGGGTGAGGGTGCTGACAGGAGTGGTAACCCTAGCACACGTCTTTGATGGTGGGAGGAAACTGGAGTTATCGGCAGAAACCCAGGTTAACTTGGGGAAAGCATGCAAAGAGAAAGGACATGGACCACCGAACTGTCTCGTGGTCAAAAAGTATGTGGACACCAAAATTTAAAACACCCATAGACATGTTGAAAATCCCTTTTTAAAACTATGGGTATTGATATGCTTCTCTAACAGTGTCCACTCTTCGAAGGGAAAACCTTCCACCAGATTTCAGAGCCTGGCTGTTGAAATTTGCCCCCCATTTGGCCACAATGTGCCGGCTGGGCGTCGTTGTTGGGACGATGAGGCCCGGCTCACCGCCCGCTTCCACTTCATATCGAAGCTGTCGGATGGGGCGGAGGTCGGGCTTTTCTGTAGGCCAGCACCTTCCTTACACACGAAACTCAGAAAAACATTTCTTTATGGATGTTGCTTCATGCACGCAGGCCGTCATGTTGAAACAAGAAGGAGCCTACCCCCAAACTGTCACAACACTAGAAGCACACTGGTGTCTACAATATCATAGCATGCTGTAGCATTAGGATTCCTCTTGATTGGAATCAAGCAGCACGAGGACACACTAGCCCACATAGTGTACTCAAATAATTTTACATTTTGAGTAAAAGGATTTTGCTCACTACTTTTCTGAGTCAAATATAACAAATGATTATCTTTCAGAAGAAACAGAAATGTTTCACATGTTTATAATAAGCATCTGTTTTTGGCAGCATCAACAGCTGGACAACTTAAAAGTACTCAAATGCAAATTTGAAACTTATGATCATTAGTGTATGACTTTACCACACTAATGAGATATAATAATCCGTTTGCTTCAGCACTGTGAAAACACGGGGCAAGATGGCAGGGACAAAAAAAAAAAAAAAAAAAAAAAAATTTCTTCCACTGAATTTTTCTTAATGAGACTAAAAAAAAAATATTGTGGCATTTTCATGGCCACTAACACAGATTGGTGTCATAAGCAGATGCTCCAACACTTCAGTGTCTACTGTTTGTCAGAGAAGGACTTTGGTGTCTGATTCAGTGACTGAGTACTCTTATATTCAAAGATAATTAATTCTCTATTGTACTAAGCAATGTGTGTACCCAACAGAAACCACTGAACGTAACCCTGGGGGAAAAGGGTTGCACAAGTGACATGAGATATTGTGGCTGTTCAAGTGTCATTAAGCAAATTACTGAATCCCTATCAGCATCGGAGCCATTGTTCAATACTTCAATAATAATAACAACAACAAAAAAAGCCTGCTGGAGGAATCAAACAAAAGTGCCATAAGATGCATCTCTTCCAGTCATAATAAAAATAAATATCAACAATTGCTGCAAATTGTTTTAACGTGACCTGTTAAACACCAAAACATTGAATTGTTGTTACCACATCTCCTTTAATGCAACTTAGTTTGTATGCAGAGCAGTTAGAAGACACTTTATCCTGATAATAATCCTGTGGGAGATTGGGTCCAACGATTGTGTTGCCACTAGAGGTCTCAATGGACCTGTAATTGTGACCTTAGTCTGAAATGGACCTGATAGCCTGAATCTAATAATCTCTAACATACTGCCCTTCCAAAAAGACACTGATAAGACACCCTCTTCTTTTTCTCTCACACACACAAACTCCAGTGCAGCTCAGAGAGCTGATTTTTGTGTGTGTGTGTGTGTGTGTGAAAAATCATGAATTTGCCTGAGAAAACAAACAATTAACTATTTATTCTTTTGTCAAAGTAAAAAAAAAAAATTGTGATAATAGAAGATACAAGCAGCGATGAAAAAAAATAAATGAAAATACAAACTGAGGGTTTAGCTGCACACAGAATGGACCCTCGGGATACATGTTTTGTTTTTTTGCATTCAAAATTTCTGTTGGGAACCTGACTTTTAAACTTTGGATGTGTTGTCACACAAATACCAAAGTACAGTTTTCAAAATGGTTCCAGCTCTAAATAACATTACCATGCATTAAAAACACAGTTAGCTGAAAAGTCAGCAGTCAATCTAAAAATCTGCAGTGCAGTGGAGCAGTTACTATATGGACTGTGCGATTACCGAAATAAAATGTATTATACAATGCTGCATAGAATTTGGTCCAATTTTACCTCCAGTTTCAACACTACATACACACACACACTGCACAAAAGCTTCATCACTGATAAAACTTGTTTCTAATGTCAATTAATACTCGAGCAGGAAGTAAAAAAAATAAAATAAATAAATATATATATATATACACACACACACATATACATATATATGTTTATATATATATATATACACATTTATATATATATATTTATTATATATATTATATATATATAATAAATGGCTTTCCTGATGATGGACATTCATGACTACAGCCGAAATTTGTTAAATCAGCACAGGTGCAACAGTGCCGTTTACCGTCAGACACACCTGACAGTGGCAGGAGAGTGGGAGGACAGCAGGGGCCAGTGACTGCAGTGCTCTACTTTTGTTTTTCCACTTGGTATGCAAGAAGTCCTGAAAATGATCTCAATTCATTTACAATGATACCGTGGAAAAACATAGTAGAGTAATATAGTCCAAAAAAAATAAGCATTTCCTTAAGAAAATATATAGTTAATATTTAGTACTAATAATGTTATCTGTCTCCACATATTCCGCACAAATTTGGCACAGCAATCACAAACTTTGTTCAAATTGACAAATTATATCACTTTAAAACATTGTTGTTACCAAGAACACAATATAAAAAACACAAGGTATAAAAAAAATAAATTAAAAAAAAGTCAAATAATTATACTCAAGACATTTGATACATCAGCAACCAAGTGTTATTTAACAACTTCGCATCAGGGGTGTATAATTGCTCGCTCTGTAGGGCATGAAAAAAGTCTTGTATAAGTCCTGGGCTAATTGAGTCCACATCTCCTGTCAGCAGCAACACAAACAGCTATGTTATAATTTAGTACAGTTACACAAAAATGCTGTGCGCACACGCACACACACACACACACACACACACACACACACACACACACACACACACACACACACACACACACACACACACACACACGTACGTTTCCTCAATGATGAGGATGTGCCGTTTTTATCTTTGTAAACTGTATAACTTGTTTAAGCTGCTCAGACTAAAAAGAAAAATTGAAGACATGAAATGGGCATTTGCAAAGCTACAGGTGCATTTCTTACCATTTGCTCACATGAGAAAACAAATATTTAGAAAAAAAACCTGTTAGTTGTGGCTTTAATTAAAAGTAACAATTACAGACTCTTATTGACAGAGTTGATTCATTTTCCCTAAATAAACAGCCTGTGCCAGAAAATTTGCCTAATCATTTCCTTGTGTTATGTGTAATTTCTACATGCCCTCTTTTATTGCATGAATAAAACTGAAGCAGTAAGCAAAACAATTATTTTACCTTGTCCATCCTTTTAAATTACCCAACAAAAATGCACCAAGCAACAAGCCAGGTAAATTGTGTAATTTCCTTTTCAGCTGATCATTTCTTTACAGGTACAGGTGGAATTGTTCACACCAATGACTCTAACCTCTCCCTATTTTTCTCCCTCTCCTTTAAGGAAGCATGCCGGGACATGTCACCTTCACTGCTCAGCCTTTTTAACCCATTCCTACAACACTTGCTCCCCATACAATGACCTCAAAGAATCACCTGACCCTGAGGTTGAAAGGTCAAGTAACCTCCTACACCCTGTCGGGCACAGGGACGTGGACATGACAAGCCATCACCTCCCCAGATCGAGTGGTCTGGGCTGGCCTCTTCTGGTCTGTTTTACAGTCTTCTGCTTCTATAAGCACAAGCTAAAGGGAGATCTGCAATGACATCCTAAGCTGTGGAAGAAAAAAAAAACAACAACAACACAATGGCAATCTATCCACATGAAAAGATCCAAGCAAAAAAATACATTACTGATTAATACTGTTGAGCAAGCCCAGGATACAATAAATACAAGAATGCATCCACTGATTCTCCCCTTTCCACTTTGGCATGCAAGCAAAAATATATCCTTACACGATTACAAATCCATCACTTGTAAAATGTAAGCCAGATAAACACCAGGTATTAGAACAGCCAAATCACTGTTGTCCTGTGTTTGCAAAGATGAGGACAGATAGTACAAATACACTTTGTTGACTGTGCCACAACTTACAACTCAGGATAAAATATTTCATCAACTACAGGGGCAATATTTATACAACAAACGATTTACCCATAATATCAATGCAATTGAATGTGATGACATGAATATATTACTACCTTTTACCAATAAAACTTTGGGTGGGTGTGAAAGTCTACATGCAACCCAGGGTGTGGTGAATAGTTTTACTGTTCAAAGTAGACCAGGGATGCTACCAATGAAGAACTGCTTTGTTCCAGACAAAACACCAGTACTGTAATGGCATGTGATAATCCAAGAAAAGCCAGTTACACATGCGCACCCAACAAAATATGTAAAGCACAGGCAGAGTGACCGGGATCCCCTGGAAGCCACAGCCACATCTTGTCAAATGAATTACAGAAACATGTGAAAACATATACCGAGGATTGACAACTGAATGGACATATTTATTTCACAGCACAACACTAGCAGACATGCGACAGTGAAAGTTGAGTTATTTTTTTGCACTACACACATCACACCACCCCCATCATTTACTGTCAGGTGTGACTCCTCACACTAGAGATACATACTAAAATGTACTAATTAAAACAAATTATTTGAAACACCGGATTGGAAATTACATTTAGATTTTAGTAAATAGTAAATTTTAAAAAAGTACGATGTAACCAATGTATGACAGTCATTTGGAGCAAGCACAATAGTCATTTAACATGTAATGATAATTATGATTCATTGTGCTGTTTTGAATTGGGTAATGAGAGCAATTCTTACAACAGGGCAGAAGACATCTTCAAAGGTTTACTAATAGTTAAAAGCCATTTTTGACCACATCCAGTGAGTGTGGGTCACAATATGAGAATACTCCGGGACTAAGAGCAGTGTCTATCATCTAAATACACCAGTGTGTCCACAATGTGTCTGGTAAAATATTTAATCCAAACACACAACTGCTCTACTTGCTACTACAGTACAAACTGAGTAGTTTAACTAACCACCACAGTGTTTTCAACAAATTAATTTCTAATCTGTATAGCTAATTACTAATTTATCTGAATTATCTCAAGCTTCCTCCGACTGTTACGAAAGGCAGGGCAGCAATAAACAGGATGCAGACAAAGCAGTAAGTACACTGTGATGCAATTTCAAAAGTATGACCTGGGGACTTGTCTCACACTTGACCAATTGCATGAAATTATTTCAAAAAGCCTAGCACCAAGTATAAAAAATTAATTTGAATTTCTACCACATGACTGCCACAACTTTTTTCATTTCAGTGAAACACTACTTTCGGTAGTATGAATATGGCTGAAAGTAGGTGCAAAGTAAGTGTGTATGTGGTATTATGTGCATGTTCAGCTATGCGAGAGGGGAAAAGAGGAAACAAAGCAAAAGTGAGTTGAAGCACACACCCTTACAGCAATTACACAAACACAGACTATACTTGGTTTTGTGTACTTATTACAACTCTACAATGTCCAAGTTAAATATATTTCAGTTTCCTGTGTAAAAAAAAAAGTGTGTTAAGCACACGTCATAACCAAAAAAAAATTCTGCTAAAAATATTGAGGCTTTCCAGCAACTTGCACGTTTTATTGGGACACTGTTGATTGAGTTTAGACAATGGTGCAATTAAATAAAATAAATAAATAAACAAAACAAAATCTATTGTGACTCCTGTGTGTGATAGGTCAAACAAATTAATTACTAACAATTACAGGCATCAATAACGTTTATGTGAAATTTCACCACGTTTCTTGCAAGGCTTGACCTCCCTGCTCACAACTGTGTAGTGACTATGACACACCAGTGGATCAACATTGGATACAGAAGTAAATCCCAAATCAGGTGTGCTGTTATTACTGCTGAAAATACACCTTATTTGATTTAAACTTTTACAACTGACCAAACAAGACATGGTGTGTCACACTGTGTGAAAATATCAGGTTTTTTTGTGCACCCAAGCACAGTGGCTGACTGGGAGCAGTGGGTGAGGTGTTACCTGCTCACTCAGTCAGGGCTGATAAAATAGAAATGTAGAAACCGGCCCTGACTATTTTTGGATCATCTGAAAATGTTCCTATCTACAAGGTAATACTGTGAGCTAATCTAGCACCCTAAAGTGAAAAAAAAAAGAAAGAAAAAAAAAAGATTGAAAGAAGACCGGAAAGAAATGAAAACACTGTGTGTCTAGTTAGTAGGGGGGCATACTCTTGCTATGTCAGATCTTACTGCCAGTGCTGTTGCAGGTTATCACGTTACTACCGAAAATCAAAATATCATGCATATAATTCACCAGCACTGATGTATTTCTAAAGATGCTGACCAAGTCCACAAATACATCTGTCACTACTATAAACAATTTAAAAAAAATAAAATACATAAAAACTGCAACTTTTTGAGTGCAGCAGAGGTACACAAAGCTTACATTTTTAAGGAAGCACACTTGACCTTTTGGAAATTTACTAACATTTCTGACACTGACCAGTGCTCACAACAGATCATCTAACTTTGGGCAGGCCAAAAAAACCTACAATTTTTCTCTCTCCATATAACAGATTCACGGCAAATATGATGATGGAAACACAAACCATAACAGCAGTTAAGCACATAACTGACCGATATTTAAAAATATAATGCCACCTCTATATATTATATTTAATATTTTTCTTTATTAGGTAAACAGGTGTAAACCTTTGTGCACTATAGTGATGCAGCACCTACTGTATGAAAAAAATAAAAAATAAAATAATCAAAGCCAATGCAAAGCATATGCTTATAAGCTCGCAGGGACCTGCCATCTTTACATGCTGCACTGCTGCCACTAGTTTTATCAACCTCAACCAACTTTAGAGTTTAACACATCATGCAAAAGAAGCAGAAATTTTCACTAAAGATCCCATCTAAGTTTACCTAGAACAACCAATATTTAAATAATCCTAAACTTAAATTATGCCAACAAGAAAACTGACTGACCCTTTGACAGCCTGTATTTAATGCTGCTGAGACGCAGAACTGAAACCAAGGCCAACTCCTGGAAAAAACCCAACAAAACCCGCGAAAACCTGTTCCTATCACAGCAAATTTGAATACTATAAAGTTTGTGCTGAGTGGTGCAGAAAGAAGGAAGAGAAGGGTGGGGGTTCTCTGCAGTCTGGTTACAACACATGTGAGCAAGTACAAGAAGAGAGGCACAGTTTCACCAGGAAATGGGGGTGGGAGCCCATTTTGCCGGAGGGGTCCGAGAAGACAGAATGATGAGTCACAGAATGTCATGCTAACAGTCTGAAACAGCACAACGGTCCTCCACAAAGAGAGTGAAAAGGCAAATACCAGAGAACGGAGGGGAAACATAAACCTGTAGCATTAAAAGGAGATTAACTGGAGGCACTACAGGAATAAAAAAAACTATTAAAATGCACCAGCACTAATCTGACAATTGCATATAGGGGCAGAATCAGCAATACTGTATTCCAGTTCCAAATAAAAAATATATATAAGCCAAATATTTACACCCCACCTGTACAAGGCACATTATACAGACTACAACTAAGTTACCAGGGAGGAAAAAAATAAAAGCACATATAGTACCAAGATTCTTGGTCATGAAATTTCACTTTGACAAAAGGTTAACCGCTCTGTTAGATGTAAAAACTCCCAAGTGTCGTTTTTACTAAACAAAAATACCAGCAAAAAGCACACACACGACAGCAGGCATAGTACAAATTATTTCAAAAATCACTTGCATCAACTAAATTAGATAGAATTGGATTTTAATAAAGACTTATTCTGCCTCAACTGAAATATATAGTACCATATATGATGTGTGTATTTGATACTTTTCAGATTTCAAAAACTGACCTCTGAGAATCATAACATTTTCATTGTGTGTTTTTTTTCTTCTTTTTTTTATATATCTACTCTGTCACAGCCAAGCCCTTTGTAATATTTTTATCCATTTACATCATTACAGCCCTTTGACTTCCAATCTGTTAACGCCTATCTGGCCAAATTGACACAATGACAGAGCAGCAGACTGACAGCCTCGATTTTTAGCACGAAATAGGCAGGCAGATGTACTTAGTCATTATTTTTTACCATACATATACACATACATCAGAGTATTATTGAAAGGAAAATAACATTTTGATATTTTAATGACTACAGTATCCACTTTACACCCAGTCTGCCTGTATTCAACATAAGTGTAGTAACCTAAATCGCCTTTTCACATTGTAGATGTTAATCACAACACTGCATATTTATATAATAAAACTCTTGGGAATTTTTACAAGTGGATTTCATATTGGTGCATAACATTTACAGTAGAGTAAAGTTGGAACTCATTTACAGAGAAGGTGTCCATTTATTTTAAATACACCACGTGGTGTTCCTTATTGCTAAAACTTATAAATCACACGACCGTCACATTTTAAGTTATCATGCTACTCTGTGTTTCATAAACTCACAAATTGAACTTTTTTTTGTAAGTCTGACACACCACATGCAATTGTACAGTAATGCCCTCCTCCTGCACCTCTTTACTCTGCTGTGTGCCTGTGAAAGGTCTTTCACTCTTATCACATCAGCTAATTTCCCTCCAAGTAAATGCCCTTAAAAGCTCACTGTTTGAGTTGGTTAGTTTCTCTATGAAAATAATGTCTCACTTCTGTGACAATTATTGCACAAAAAGGTACAATCTGCAATTTCAGTGAAGACAACAACTATGCTTAAAAACGATAGTATTCAGTTCCCTTTTCATTCGGGTCTTGCATATCTAATTGAAGTGCAACCACAACTCTTTACCTTACCGCTGCAGAATATGCATGACAAAATAAAAATCCTAGGAAATGCTATTAGTAAGCACACTGTCAGATGTGATGTGCCTAGGAGAAAAAAAGAAATGGCATTGCAGGGAAAATGGACCTGCACTGTGTCTCATAAAATAATAAATATAAAAAATATATAAACTTAAAGAAGCTATTCAACAATGGACTCTTTTTTCTTTTTTTTTAACTAATGCAACGCTGTAAAAGATAAGAAGAAGAAGAAAAAAAAAGAGGCCTCACATTATGTAACACATTAAACCGATCTCTACTTAGAAGGAAGTAGAAGGGGCGGGTTTAGACGCACAATTATGTGGAGCCTCTCTTTTCCTCTCATACGCTTTATTAGTCAAGAAGTCGTGTTCATGATGAAAGAAGGAAAAAAAAAAAGGCACACGGTTGCATAAAATGTCACATATACAGCCTCTACCGTGATTAATGATCAGGTCAGGTTTTGTCACTCTTTACTAAAACGATTAAGGTTTTTTTTTTTTTTTCCTTCACTGGACTTGAATTTAATCAGGGTCCAGGGCACAGAGAGAGTGCAGCGATGCTGGAGAGGGCGAGAGAAAAAAAATAAAATAATAATTAAAAAAAAAAAAGGGACCAAAAGCAGTGGCTAAAAGTCCTCTGCATCAAACTAACAGTGAACCAGAAACCCCCAACATTACAGTGTTGTCACGGGGAGCACCACCAACCAACAATACGATCCTTATTTCAATAAATTAAACGTTGATTCAACTTTATTACATCGTTAGTGGTTATGACAGCCATTCGTCTGACCGTTTAACGCAGCTATTAAAGTTGAACCATCAGAGAAGTTGCGACCTATGATTGTTGTCACTTGGCTGAGAGCCATATCGATAATCTACCGTAAATCTTAAAAAAAAAAAAAAATAAAAAAAAAAGGTGATCGAATCTATTAACAGCTGCAAATATCCGGGAAAAAACAACAACAACAACAACAACAACAACAACAACACCGAGTTATAAATTTGCCACCGGTAATCGGAGATACGTCAACACAGGAGCTGTCACTAACGTTAAAACACACGTTAACCACCACTTTACGACACAAGACAGGCACATTAAACTCCCGTCATTATTAGTAAGGGCATCACTGACTGTAAGGTCATATACAGCGGTGTAATGATCAGACTTACCAGGTGTTTCCTTGTCTAACAATTACCAAAAAAATAAAAAAATTAAATTAAATATAAAAAAATAAAAAAACGCTTGCAACAACACATTTGCAGTTTAACCAGCTCGGACACAAAATGTCTGCCTAAGCTAAGAAGCTTGGTAAAATTAAGTTACCACAAAAGGCACCGTGTCTGTCCCGGTCTCGGTTTGATTTTTTTTTTCCCCTCCCAAGCCAGTGGAGGTGCCGTGTGCATTTGTTGACACTGCCCGACTTGAGCTTCTCCTCTGCTTCGAGCCCCCGGCTGCTTTTTTTTTTTTTTTTTTTGGACACCTCCCGCTCAAAACGGGGCGAAATAAAAAAAAAAAAAAAAAAAAAAAAAAAATAGTCCGTTATAGTTTTAACTTTGATTAAATAAACACCCAAGTTCAAGTGTCTCCTTTACCGCGATATAATATCACATCTAGTCCTTCTTTCTTTTTTTTTTTTTTTTTCTCGAATAAATCGTCCCCCTCCTGCTGGATAAAAAAAAAAAAAAAACAGCCCGCTTGTAGGAGCGCATTTATTTATTTTTTATTTTTTTATTTTTTACCGTTACAGCGCAGCAAAGTCAGAAATCCCTCTCTAATGTGCTTTAGCCCCGCTGAGCTAACAAGGCTAGCAGCTAGGAAGAAGTACAAGCTGGCAAAGCTGGCCAAATGGCTAACGTCTCCCCGCCACGGTCGGTCTCTCCTCTTTTCCACGTAGTCCCTCTCATTCAGTCCGTTTATCATACACCACCACCACCACCACCACCTCCTCTCTTCTCCCCCCCTCCTCCTCCTCCTCCTCCTTTCCTCCACCTCCTCCTTCCCACCACACACACACACACACACACACACACACACACAAATCTATTTAAATATTTCGCGGCTGCAAGTTACCTTGTGTTTCCGTTGAAATATTTCGCTCTCTAAAAAGCGCAGTTTAATTTTGAGCGCTCCGGTTTCTCGCTCGTCTTCCGCGGCAGCTTCTTTCTGGGTTTCGCAGCATCCTCTCTCCGCAGCTGTTGAGGCAATCGCTGCTCACTCGAAAATGGCGCCGAAAGATACACTCCTCATTCAAATTCGATAGAGCCTCCCATTCTCCCTATTGGCTGAGAGCGGAGCGGGCTCCGCGCCGCTGATTGGACGCTGAAAATGCACTCTCGAATGATCGCGCATCCCACCGCAGCGATCAACTGAGAGTTAACTCTTTCGGTCCCTCGGCGACTCGCAGCGACTAACAGTGGAAAACCTTTACGTTCAAACTTGTCCAAACCAGGACTTTTGATATGATATTAAACACCATGACCCCTCGCGGCCTAACTCTGTTATATGAACAACAGCATGCAGATTTTTTTTTTTTTTTTTTTTTTTAATGAGCCACACAACTCTACGGTAGCACGACAGGAAAATGAGAGAAATCCAAAGTGTGATCACACTAATGGCATTATTAGGGCTATAATACACAAAATCATTTCTGTTAACATTTTATAAATATTATAACTGTATCAGATCATATAACTGTATCAGATTAACCAAACATGATAATTTGTCATCTTTCTTATCCCCCAAGAGTATACATGACTAAAACATGTACAACTGGCTCTACCTGTGTGCCCGATGAATGTTAGTGCCACCATCACAACTGAGCAAATCCACTCCACAGTGAACCACAACAAACCAGCGATGAGTTCTTTTCTTCCTCTCGGTTGCAACACACTGTTCCTCCCCAAGATGACACCAATTTAAATGTGTCGTCTGACCGCTAATGCACTTTTACTAATGATTATTATTTATTCTCGTGCCAGAATCTAAGAAAATATAAAAAATGCATACACATAAAACACACTATTTCTGGCTCTGATGCAGCATATTGCACACAGAAGGTGTTTTTCATGCTGAGTAAATATAAAGGAACTGTTCTATGGATGCATAGGAATGGTAAATACTTTGAAATACTTTTCTTACCAAGTTTGATCTCAGCACAATAAGCATCTTTTCAAACTGTGTTCCTTATTTATAGAATGGGTGGTTATCGTTAGCACAATACTTGGGAGTCTTGGAGTGACAGGCCTATCAAAGACAATCAGGAATAGGCAAATGAACCGCATTATTGCAGCCACCGATTACAGAAGTATAAAATCTGGTGTATGTGTATTGTTAGGTCAACAAGTAAAGTCAGAAGGCCGTGGAGATGCAAAGATGTTAGAGAACAAGGCCTAGTAAACATAGAGGCTCAGGCAGCAGCTATGTTTTCCTTCTGCGCTCTTCTCAATCACATTCTGGATTCTGGTTTTGTCTTATTTTCCACAGTTCGAGCGAGGACACTGCTTTCTTATCTTAAGTTGCTGTGACGTCATATTGCCCCCTCTAATTTTAATTAAGTTTCCGTTTTAGTTGCCCCATTTTTTTAATTTTTTTTATTACTTTTCACTGATTTGTTTTCCACACCTTTCACATTTCAAATAGACTTGGGCATCTGTACTAAAGGAGCACATTCCATAAGTAAATGATGTGGCATAACCACTTTTTCTATTAGATTGGCAACATCACATGAGCCCGCGCACCATTGTAGTGCACATGCAGGGGCCAAAGCAGAGACGGGTCGGGCTCTGCTACAATAACCCTGCTGTTATCATATCTACTGTAGCATAGTGTACCTAGGGCAAGATAAACAGAGACAGCCATTTCATCCCAATGCACACATCATAACAATACATAACATTTACCTGCTATGTCAGTCGTCGGCTGCATGAAGGTGCACTGGAAAAAGAACTAGCGGCAACCTGCTCTTAGTTTTGTGATGTGCTTAAATGAAAAGAGACCAATCTTTTGAATATTACTTTAACTGAGTTTTTATTTCTACTTTGTTTGTACACATTCACAGACTTACAATTTTCCTTTAATGAAATTTTAAACTTTGGTATTTCTTAAGACCTTTGCAAGAAGTTTATAGTTTCTTTGCGTTGCTGTGTCGTCGTAAAAAAAAAAAAAAAAAAAAAAGAACATGATGCTCTCTACTTTTGGAGTACAAAAGCAGACTGGGAGAGAAAGGGCGCCCATTGTGTATGCATTCTGGTATAGTGTGGACAATAGGGCGGAGAGGAAAAAAACACACTTGTTTACAGATAAACTGGTTTGGACAGGAAGCCAGTAAGGAGGAGCTCTGTGTTGTTAAACAGGCATGTGGAGAGGCAGGGATGAGCCAGCAAAAACACCATGCACCATGACCATGGGAAGATCATGATGCAGTACTCAAAGACCTCGCGCACACGCACACATGCAGCACTTCCAGGTCTGCAGATGACAAACAACAAAAAAACCCACACAAGTTTTTTAAAACATGACTATGGCCAAAACTCTTCAGTGACACGAGCAGAAATTGCGGTTTGTTTAGTTTTCGCGATGACAAAAATTAACAAGACACTCATGGGTCTCTATTAGCAGTGCCAAAACAGTAGCCAAGCTGAGCCTTGGCGAACACTATACAGTTCATCCTGCATTGTGTCACCGTCACATGAGCACACACTGCCTTCCATTAGGCAGGAGATCCTTATGACTCACGAAAACACAAGTCACATGTCACTACACAAATGAACCACGCTACTCAGACGGCTCGGTTATCCACAGCAGCTTTTTTGCAGTCCTAAATGAAATCACATCATAATGCATCTCTTCATTAGGAGGGTTGAGACAGAGTGGGGCTCTCCCTTGTCCTCTGGTCAACGAGCTGAACAAGAGCCACAGTGTCATGTATCGCGGTGTTTGGCCGCAGCAGGCTAACCCGGCTGCAAAGTTGCCATGCTGGGGTAGTTTTAGTTCAGTGTAATTTGATTTCATGTGAGATGACTTGCGTGCATGGTTTGCTGTTACATTTAGCCGTTTTCCTCTATACAAGGAGTTTTACACTTGTTTTGTTTTTTTGTTTTTTTAATGGGGGTTCTTTCTTCTCTTATGTGACTCAAAAGATGGCCCTTCACACCACCACCAGACACGGGACTGCGTAACATCAAATAATGGGGAAATAGGCAGAAGTAACAACACGGACAAATCCTCCTTTGTTACCGAGAGAGGATAATATCAACAAAAGACACCTTGAATACACCCAAAAGGGGTTGAGTGAGGTCAAAATTAAACACCCATGTACCACAGAAGACAAACAGTTTGCAGCTTTCATGTCTACTTAAGGCAACAGCAGGTGATTTTACTTCACTTGTTCGGGGAGAACTGGGTGTTTGTGAGTGTGCACACATCGTCAGCTCTCTGTGGCACATTGCAGCCTATCCTTGAAAAAAATGAGGCCTTACAAATTCACAGGTTTTAGAAAATTAAAACTTTGTTCTTACTGTAGAAGTGAAATTAGGATGATCACCGTTTTAAGTCTAGTTCTAAATTATTCCCTTTAATTATTCAGTCCACAAAACACAAGTGAGGAAGGAGGATCTACTTGTTCTTTAGTTCTTCTTAGTAAATATCAACCTGTGTAACATTTCAGGACATTTGGAGGTGCATAAAGTACATGCATGAAACAGCCTGACAGTTAAATGGAGCAACACCCCCAAACAAAGTGTAAGAGACTATAGGCTTACTATATTAACATGGCCTATTCCCCCGTCTTGGTCTTTAGAGAACACAATGAGCCCCACTGAGAACTCCATACTAGAGAGAGACTCTCCATTGATGTCTCCTTGGTTCCCCTCCCCCTCTCAGACATCTGTAGCAGCTGCCCCCTTGTGCTCCTGTCAGCAGGGCAGAGTGTGTGTGTATGCACAAGTTGAGGTGGGGTTGGCCGGGAGGTTAGTGTGGGGCGTGTTGTGACACCTCCCCCTTTGGAGGGGTCCGGCCCGCACACTTGTGGGACATCACATTTATCAATGGCTAATAGTCACTAGCAGGTCATCCTGAAAACACAACAGAGACCTCTGACCTCTTTTTAGCACAAAGTGGTCACACCAGCCCTTGGGCACTAAAAGTGCACACACGCAACTTTCTTCACTTTACTTTTTTTTTCCCCTTTAAATTAGCGGTCAGAAATCATCATCAAATATTGTTTCTTCATTTGCTTTCCACCAAAGTCAAGACTTCTGCTAAATACTATCACATGCTTGGCCAGCGAATTGAGACATTATAGCACAAGAAGCCCTTTTTACTTAGTCTCTCCTTAATCTTACACACATTCTCACACATTGCAATCAAATTAATTGGGCATAATTCATAGAGCAGGCTAAACTACATTATTAACAGGAGACAATGGGTGGGAGAGGGGGGGGCCTCATGGCTGCAACGGTAACAAGGACAGAGGGGACAAAAGGGTTTAAAAGTAGGAAAGGAAGGCAGAGATGGGGAGAGAAAAGCAGAACTCTGCTCAGAAAATCTTTGGTTGGAGACTTCTCATGAAAATGTGAAAGCAAAAACTTGACTGTAGTGATGCTGCAGGAGCAGCCTGCAAACACAGAACTGACAAGGTTCTCAAAAGGAGCTTCATTACACCCTAAATTGTCTTCTTTTTTTTTCTTCTTTTTTTTTTTTTTTAACTTTGTTTCATATATAACACCAGTAGTCTGTTAGTACGAGTGTTTTTCAGACTAAACATAAAGACGTGCCAAAAGGCAAACGCATGCCATGCATGATGCATGAAAAAAACTTGACTAATGACCTCTGTGACATGTATTATAACTTCCTGAGTCAAACATCCAGCGTCCTGGTTAGTGTGCAACACAATGAGAGCAATTTTCCATTCAAAAGTAATGTTATTATTTTTGGAGTAGGTTTAAACAAAACATTATTCATGTTGCTTCCTGGTCTAGTAGTATTTTTTTTCTTGCCTGAGTTATCCACACCCCTCAGTTTTTTTCTTCTTCATTGGGACAGACTGCTGGGAGGGATTACAGAGAAGGCTAAACACAAGCAAGATCTAATCCGAAACCAACAGAGTTACCTTCAAAAATATGTTTTTTTTCAAAGTCGATGTCAACAACTGCACCTCTTTTTTATTTTTTTATTTTACCTGAAGCTGATGATTGAATATATTTAGTCCCTAAATTGTTTCATCATTAAATTTGAGGATATCTGTGCCAAAACAAAAAGGCAAGTACAACAATGATGCGCAACTTTTTCCTGGGCTCGGCGATAAGCGGCACAAACGAGGAAAAGTTGATAGGAAGAAAAGCGAGAGCAGTAATATCTATGTACATATTAGTGTGCAATTTAATCAAAATAGTACATTTTGAAAAATAAATAGTTACTTACCACACAGGAAATGCACCAAAAAGCTTCAGAAAACTGTTCACAAGGTTAAACCGACTATTTACAAATGAATGTACAATATCACTCATTAGTCCTGAGCTCAAGTGGCATTAAAAAGGCAAAAGGAGATTCACGTAACAACAGCATCCCACTGCAGTGAAACTAAAGACACTCCTTTAATTAACATTGTTATAGAAATATATATGCAAGTTCTATACTGTTTTTCATTTGATATCTTCCACATTAAACTGGCCTGAAGCCGTGTTTAGCTCATGGCATGCAAAGACATTTTCCGGTTCATGGAGCTTTTAAAAAACACCGAAGCCTCCAAAAGATTTCATACGAGTGCCAAACAACAATCCTCTCCTGATGTATAAATTTCAGTATTTAGATCATGTTTAGGTTGGAGTTTTTTTTCACTCTGGTCCCAAAGTCAGTCATTCAGAAACAAATTCTGTACACCAGTTTCTTCTGTAAGCACCGCACTCCAATAAACATTTGAACTCTTAAGAAGAGGTTAATTAGTAGTTTTAGATGTTGATATGGATGAAATTCAAGTGAAAGAAAAGATTATGTTGGAAACAAAGCACATACAGAATCTAATATTTAATGTATAATGCTTCTTTTCATTCTTAAGCAGACCTGCGGTAAATTTTCACAACACAGGTTGTTGTTTTTTTTTTTTTTTTTTTGCTGATATGATTATAACAATCAGTATTCTTGCATTTAAAACTGAGAGAAAAGCTTCTTCTAAAATCTAACAAAGTTGCATTGTGAGTGTTAGATTTACATCAGTCATCTATTATTATCGTCTGACTTTAATTTCGCTTTAATATCACCCTGTTGTAAAACCACACCACAGTGTAATGTCTTGTAATGCTGGAAAAAAAAAATCTCTTGTGAGGTGACTGTCTATATTTTTCTCAAATGCAGTGAGCTAATAAAAGCCCAATATTCATTAAGCATGATGTCAATATTTACATTAAAGGGAGAGACAAGGAATCGCAGCTCCTGACTGCTTGTCTGAAATACGCTGCTTGTAATTAATGATCTTAGGCTCTCGTGAAAAATTACATCCAGAGTGGAAAGTGGCTCATTTCTTATAATTTAGTCGTGATGGGAGAAATCTGGGTGTCAGTTTGAGTGAATATGATATCAGAGTACGATCAGAGCAGGTATCACGTATACTAATACTGACACATTATATAGGTAAAAACTGTGATTGAGGATTCTCATCTAAACTTACGTGTAAAAATCAAGACGTAAATCACAAACACTTTGCACCCACTCACTGTGCTCACGTCTAAACTCAAGAAATCACTCCTATATTGTTGCATTTAAAGACATTACAGCCTAACATGTTTACAGTCTGAGGTACTACACCACCACCTCTGACTGTGACAACAAGGGGAAAGCAGTAATGCAGCTTGCCACAAAGCAGCGTGTGTGTTATTGCAACAAAGACTCCGTATGCAGCCGACCTGAACTTCAACTGTCACTAAAAATCAATTTTGGATTAACTCTTGATTCACTTGCAGCTTTACACTCCTAAACTCTGTTGTTGCTGAACAAAGGTGCAGTGCTGAAGCTGTACATCTACCTGCAAACGTAAACGTTTGAGGGAACTGCGCAGTTTTGCTTTTTACTCCGATCAGCCTTTGTAGGAGCTGAGGGAGAGAGGACTACAGACAGGTGAGAGATAATCTCTTCATTGACGGTTGCTGCCTACATTGGTGCTGTATAATTGCATTCAGTCATAAATGGGAGAAATTCTATCTTCCTAAATTAAGTCCCAACAGTCCTGCACCAAAGCTGACAGTGTCACAGCAGCAAAACTTGTGTTACAGAACTGCCTGTCTTGGAGGAGTACAGAGATATTTCTGATAAATGTGATTGCACGCATGTAAATGAAACAGATGCCTCGTAAGCCCTTCATAACCAAGTGTTTTTAGTAGTGAAACTAGAAGCATGCAGATGCCAGATACTTAGATTTTCCATTAACACTCAAGGGGTATTATTAAATTATATGTTACCTGACCCTGTTGGTGTTGTAATAACACAGTCCTAAACAGTGTTTGAGGCCCACCTATCTGCATCTAGGTTATGTGAAAGTGTAAACAGGCAGTGAAAACGCAGAGGTCTATAAAGTCAAATTTCCATCTCTTAAGATCAAATTCATTGTCCTGTTTCTGGACTACAAATTGAGAATTCCTACGGAAGTCCCTCCCTCCGCAGTCCGCTGTTGTACCTCGATGATGTAACCATTTTCCAAATATAGCGTGTTGCTGATGGCTACGCGGTCTCCGGACTGGCTGAGGCCGCTGTCAGTCTAGTGACGTCAGCGCGGTCGTGTTATTATTGTAAACAGCCCGCCTGCTCTCCACCGACGCTCTGTGCCGAACCGACTACTCCATCCAGTCCTTTGTTCATGCAGCAAAAACACCGACGCGACAAAGCGGAGTGGTCGTCCGCCCAAGCTGCGGACCGAACCTTAACGCAAAGTTACACACATCCTCTGAAATGATGACACCACAAGTATTTAATAAAATGGTCGCAAAGCCGCTATGTTTTTTGTTGAGCACCGGGAGCTTCTTGCAACCGGCGACTGCTCAATGCCGCTGCATGAATAACAATAATAAACTGGTAGCCCGTGTTGAAGCCAGGGCATAACACAACAATGCTCACTCGAAGAGTGTTTTTTTTTTTGTTGTTGTTGTTTTTTTTTACACATGCACTTCATATAAACTGATTTCTCCTTCATATATACGGACTACACCTCTAATCCCAGTCTTATTAGGTTGACAGCGGTGGAGTTAAAGCATCGTTGTCAATGGCTCCTAAATGCAAAATTGTTCAAAAACAAAAGGCTACAAACTTGTCATTGTGAAAACAGCATGCACGGCGACATTTCTCACAATGAACAGGCCTATAACTTCTATTCTACCTCGTCAGGTCGACAGCATTATCTTAGAGGGACTTTACTTTGTGCCCAGATAATAGACCAAAACGACTTTGTTTTTGCGGCGACGACTGACAGCGAACGACAAACTCAACTAGTCGAGAGGTCACACACCAAAAGTTGAAATGAGTCCACTGAATGTTTAATGGAACTTACTCGACAGCCTGGGCGCGTTTCGGAGTGATCGACTGCGTCTCCCTCGCTGCCAGCCGGGCCACTGGTGACACCCTTACCTCGACATTTCCATCCAGGCAAGTTGACAACAAGCTTCCATTCTCCGACTAAGTGCAGTTTCAGCAAAGCTTCAAGGAAGTTGCTTCTTTTGTTCCCGTATTTTTGGTTGCGTCAATGTTGCGAAAAGGGGGAGGCGGAGCGGTGGATACAGAGAGCGACCGAGAGAGAGGAAGAAAACACACACACACACACACACACACACACACACACACACACACACACACACACACACACACACACACACACACACACACACACACACACACACACACACACACACACACACACACACACACACACACATCTGAGCGCACCATAGCCTAGTTCGCACGCCTGGCCATACACGCACAGAAAACCTCTCATCCAAATCCGCGATCAAGTCGTCTCATCAGCTCAGCTCACGTGTCCGGGGCGTACAGCATTCCCTTCAAAGTGAAGCAGACAGGCCACACGGTAACCGGTGCTTATAGGTCCGGTAGGCACTCCAAGATCAGGCTACTACAGGTCGGTGCGCCCGTGCGCGCGTAGAGGAACAGGGACATTTGCATATCCTGGCTCGCTAACTTGAATGTCTCCGCAGCGCTACCGATCGTATTCAGGCTTCCTTCTTTTGCTGTTAGTGACACTCAATGGCTTTGTCTTTGTAACTTCACCGAGTGAGAGTCTTCAAAACGAGAACACATGCAGCCTACGCGCCTTTCGACTTCAAACTCTGCTAGCTCCCCGCACAGTGCAGGGCGGTAACGAGATGCTCAGTAACGCGTTACTACCAGCAAGGAATTGGAGTGTAAACACTTAGTTTCCTTCCACTAAAAACAACCGCTGCTTCAACGCTCCTTCAGCATAAAAGCTGGACTGAATTTGAGTTTTTACCCCATTCATCCTTTGCTCTTTTTAGGTTACTTTCTGTCAAAGATTATAAAAAGATCAAAGCAGGAAAAAAAAAAAACTACTTTCTTTGTGTGGAAGCAGGGTTCGTCAACCAAACAAAAATATGGAAGGACAATTTGGGCATTACTGACAGGTCAGGTCATTTTATTTCCTGCTTTCTTAGCACAAAGAGGACCTTAAAGCAACGCAACAAGTATGGTGCAACGAGACTTCCCCCATATGATGTAAAAATTTAAGCAGGCTACTATTTGATGCTGCGAGCCCGTCATAGTTCTCGGAACAGAGGGGAAGAAGAGCTGAGACGGCTTACTATGCAGAAATAGGATCATGTTGGTTCATCGGATAAAAAGGTGAGCTCCCTGTTTCCCCGCTGCAGTTACAGTAGCGTTGCGTCAGGAAGTTGTTGGTGTCAGTGAAGTCACCATCAAGACGCCCTTCTCTCCCTCCAGCCGTGACGCCTTGCAGTGTGCTCAACGCAGGCCGTTTAAGATCAATTCTGCATCAAATAATAATAAAAAATTTTAAAAAAAAAATCAGCCGCTGTCTTTAGCTCCAAAATGTCCTTGAAATATTTTGACCCAACAGCGCGAGAGGCTGTGACAAAGTGCTGGGTACGATGCGAAGAAATGGCTGCAGATTTCAGTGAGGAGTAAGTAAATTTCAAAGGTCATAAAAAGAAAACTGAGGGGGAAAAAAAAATGCAAATCTGATGAGTATGACATCTTTATTACAACATACCAAGAGCATGTATTAAACAGAGATACTCCTGGTGCACACGCACGATATGCCAGCAGTTTTAGGCCTGGCTTACACAGTTCAAAACTCTTTTGAAACTGTTTGGAATTCACTGGTTAACAGCAACATAAAAATCAAGGCCTGTGAAGGATAATCTGCAAAACAACTCCAACATTTTCCCTACAATCCCAAAGGCTTCACGGATTGTAAGAAAGCTTGGAGCAAAAAGCACCAGTCTGCGTGCGTAAAAGGCGCAATGCAAGCATGGAAAGTTCTGGTTTATCACTGTGGAAAAGTCTGATGAAAAACACGAGTTTTGATTAGGTGCAGGCATCAGATTTTTATAGAAGTGCTATTTCTGGTTCAAAAATCTTATATTTGTGCAACTGTCCACTGATCGTGCCATCACTTTTTTTTTTTTCAAGGTTTACAAATGGAGCAAGGCGAGGCAGCCACCCATGTAGTTTGAGGTTGTATAATTGATAGCAAGAGAGTTGAAGCTGCTACCTGTTATCAGAAGCATAAATTCAAAAGGTTACTCAGTAAAAATACAGCCTACTGCGGAACAAATACACTGACAACCACTTTATTGTCAAATCCATCACATCTTCATTGAAAAAAGGCGCGCATAACAGCAAGTGTAAAACAGTTATTCCTAATGTTATTCTCAGATGGCAGAAGTTACACACCAGCAAGTGTACGGCTAATATGCGCTATGGTCTTTGCAAGTGATAATATAGGCAAACAATATAACAAATTTACAACAAAAAGAAAAACGTGTGCTCTTTTTGGCTGTTTCACTCGTACCAAATATTGTTACACATTTTCTTTTGGACTTTACGAGCATTTACAGAGCTCGTTTGCAGTTTCTCATGCGAAACCTGTATCGAAAAGTGCATTGGGATATATGCTTTACTATACTTGTGAAAATTAAAATATTGAGGTTGATTGAATGAAATGCCAAAAATGTTTTCTGATTGTCAGTGTCTATAGTCAAATGCACAAAATGCCTCGTTTTCTTTAAGAAACATTTCGCAAAAGATCGTTTTTGCAAAATTAGAAATGGGACTTTGTTTGCCAATTAAATCTTCACCATTCGATATAGCCAATATATTAAAATATTAAATTGCCTCGAGGAGATTTTTTTTTAACACATTCTGAGTTTGACAGAACTATACACTCTTTTAAAAACCTTGAAGTTAAATCCTGAAGCCTTGAGCGCTGGAATAAACAGAATTACAAGTCCAACGTAACCAAATAATACAGGGTCTGTCACCTATTTGCTTTGATTTGCATATATTAACTGTGTATGACTTCATGTTCTGGTTTTCTGTGCGCAAAATGAAGTGATCACCTGAGAAAACGAACTCGAATTGTGTTCTCGGCGAGTGTGTTTGGGAGTGTCACGCTCACAGTTATGCAGCAGCATTTGAATATTTGCCCGATGTGTGGGCTGATGCCGAGTCAAAATGCAAAGAAGAAACAGTAATCAGACACAATTATCTGACATGCTGCGGCTTCCCTTAAAGGTCATTGATGAAGAACGAGACTGCTAAGAGAGCGCCAAAATAGTTGTGGAGACATTTTATGATTTTAATCTGTCCACCACCCAGGTTCTTCTGAAAAAACTCACATGTGGTGTAGAAAGTTTGTGTAGGCTTGTGTTCTCACTATTAGTCTTTCCTCTGAACTGCTTTGACATTTCAATCGTCACTTCGTGAAAATATAAGACAGATGCGCAAAGGCAACTATTTGATCAACTCCAAGTGGATGAAAAACATCATGGCTGATCTGTTCTTTCTCAAACTTAGTCCAGGATAGGTGTCACACTCGTGCTTTATTAAACTGCAGAACTTTCATGCAAATTTCACTTAATAAAATGTGACTTTGACAGTTGGATTAGTAGGACCGATATCTAACCTACTTATGTTGTTGTGCGTCCACAGAAGAGGGAAAACAACTAAGGACAAAACAAAATGTGCAAAATTAACCCTTTCTGCACTTGTTCACAAAAAGTTCCCGTTATAACTTTGCAATCCATTATTTATCTGGAGCATTTTCAACAGGAACATATGACCACGCGCATCAAAGACCCGCATTCAAATTGCGCAAGACCAGAACCGTTGAAAACATCACACCTTTTGCTTTACTCAATTTAGATATTTCGAATATGAGGAGTGAAAGGTCATATTGTGTGGGAGGGATCTATGTGAGTCAAATCAAAAAACACATGAGTCTGTGTCTGTTTGTTTGTGTGGTATGGCCTAGTGTGTGTGTGTGTGTGTGTGTGTGTGTGTGTGTGTGTGTGTGTGTGTGTGTGTGTGTGTGTGTGTGTGTGTGTGTGTGTGTGTGTGTGTGTGTAATCGCGCACATGACACAGCTCAGCTTCTCAGCATTACAGCAGCTTTTCAGACCGTGAAGACGTTTTTAGCCATTGGACAAATACGTTTCTTTTAAACAGTCAGTTTACATGTGGAAACAAAACAGGTTCTAAGAGCAGATTAAAATTAACTTCAGTTCACAATTAATCAACAGTTAAGTCAAAGTAGACCTGTACAGCCCTGCATCTGGTGACTTATTGACAGATTAATTGTGATTTTCTTGAAAATCAAATGGGATATTTAGAGCAGGCTTCTCATGACAGCCATGCATCTCACTCATGTCATATAGACTGAAAATGCAGTGCCAGCATGCAAACACAACTGTCACTGTCAATGGGATCCTTGTCAGCATGGGGGACACATCCAAGATCAATGATGTTCACTCAATTAACCTGATGGATAAAATGTCAGACGGGTTATGGATGGGATTGCCTGTAGTGTTTTTTTTTTTTTTTTTTTTCCTTTTCTCTCTGAGCTAATATGTATACCTCCAGGGCTGTGTGTCTACGGCCTGGAGAGGAGGCAGTGGGTGAGGCCTGTCCCTTCTAAAGCACCCATGTGTCCAGAGCAGAAGTAGGTCAACGGAGACTGCTGGTTGGTGAGTTGGAACGATGCTGCTCTCTCACACACATACACAGGAAAGAAAAGGAGGGAAAAAAGCAGGAGAAGAAAATCCTTGCCTTTCGTTTGGGGGATAATAAGAGACTGTTTGACCTATTTGTCCCCTTAAATAAACTGTCAGCCATTTAGTTGGGACCCCACCAATTATGCTTTTTAATGGCAAATCGCCTGACTAAGTTCAAAGGTCTCTCCTTTCTCCCCCCATCTTTGTCTCCATCATAACTTTCAGAGATGTTCAGTGTGCAGAAACAGTCAGTTACAGTCTTTGCCGTCATATAAAACAATAGGGTGTATTCAAACCGAACTCAACTGATTTCATATTTCTCTTGAGCTCTATGCAGAACAAAACAAGTACAGTATATGAAATGCAGTGATGTAAGTGAATAGAAAAGGAGCAAAAAGATCAAATTAAACACAAGAATGAATAAAAGTTGTTACACAGTACAATAAACAATAAACAGTCATATGGCAACGGATACAAGAGTTTAAGAGGCATGTCTGTAAAATATGTTACTGGAGATGACTTGCAGCCTAGTTTAAAGCTGTTATTCAAGGATATGTTTGCATTTTTACATGCCATTCTTAAAACAATACTCACATGCCCATGTGCACATTGAAGAAGCTATTAGGCGCTGCACTTATTCCTCTCATCTCACTCGGAGCTCGATGCCAAAGTCTCTTAAAAGCCATCAGTTAAATCTTAATAGCAAAACGTACATGAAGAACTGCTACAACACAGCTGAGTTTAGTTGTAGTTGGGTATGTAATTCAAACAAACTTTATGATCACAGTAAAACAGATGGAGATTGTATCCAAGCACAGATGCAGTTGGAGCTATAAGGGGCGATTGAATCCAATACTGTTACATACATGGTAAAATTATCAGCATTTGCGTGTTATCTTGTATCTAGCCTATGGTTATGTAAGGTAGCACAACCTGACACAAGCTGACAGGAAGTGTAACACACATAGCCCCTTAATGCATCTGTACTGCATGTACAAAAGGTGTCCCATATTCACAGAGCGCTTATAGGCTGCTGTCCATAGGGACAGCACGTGTTCCTGTGATAAGTTCCCTGTCCTACCGCCGCATAGTCAGTCAACACAATGTGAATCAACAGGCGACTTAGCGACCCCAGCCAAACACATTTCCTAGAGAAAACATGTCAACAATGGCTACCCACAACAGCATACATGAATGTTGCCTTTCTATTGACCTACAAAGGCTGCACTCTTAGTCAGATGCATGCAAACCTCACTTACCTTACCAACCGGCTAAAACAGGGAGATTGTGCCTCAAACTGAATCCTGTTTCCTCTTTATTGTCACTTGAGAGCCGGACTCGAGCACCATTTGCATGCGTTACTGTGTGTGTGTGTGTGTGTGTGTGTGTGTGTGTGTGTGTGTGTGTGTGTGTGTGTGTGTGTGTGTGTGTGTGTGTGTGTGTGTGTGTGTGTGTGTGTGCGCACGCGCGGGAGTGATAAAAGGCACGGTGAGAAAACACACGGAAGTGACCAAACATATCAACCGTTGGAGGGCTTCAGCTGGTGCCTCATGAGTGAGGCCTATGACTAACATTGGAAAAGAGTAGGAGTGGGCCTGTGCCAATGTTGCCATACCAATACTGCAGAGAAAGAGAAGGAAGGTAGGAACGAGCGGAGGGCGATTGGACCGGGCACGGATGCGCCAAATAAGACCAATAACAGGTGGTGAGCGTGGAGAGGGATGGTGGTGCAAGTCGTCCTTATTTAAGTCAACATTTACATCCTGATGAACCCTTTGACCCGAGAGGTAGACTGATCCTTAAGCCTGTTGTGTGTGAGGGATTAGCGTGTTGCTCATACATTATGTACAGTATGTGTATAACTGCATGTCTGCGGCGGTGAATTATTAACTTATTGTGCTCATTGGACAGTCGACATGAAAGTCAGGCGCGGGATAGCATGCGAGCAGCCATCCCAGCAGAACACAACATGAAGTGAGGGGACTTAAAGGGGAAGGAATCAGTAATTTTGTTTGCTTCCTCTTCCCAGTGTATCCTGCATTTACAGCAAGTCGCACAAGTTAAGATAGAAGTCGTGACATGATGAGGCTTGGGGAAGTACAAGACAACGATGTGTGCAGCCCGTGCCCTTGAATCCTATTTATACAGGTCTTTATTGATACATGGCTGTGAGTAATAACTCTGCCAAGAATAGACGCTCTTCATGGAAAACAGAGAATTTCGCAGCTTGCCGGTTATTTTGTTTGATTATCCCTGACCACATTTCTTTCTCCATTGTGTGGACTCACACCCTCACATCACGATGAGCCCTCCCTCATTCCCTTCCTATCTCTCATCCCTGCTCCTCTCTGTCCCACACTACATGCCTCTCTATTTATACTGTTGAGTCAGTTTGCCACTGACAGTGATAAGGAAGACTGAATCATCATGTGTTAGAAACACCAGCTTTCATCTATCTTTTAAAAAGGAAACATTGAGTTGTGCTGGCAGTTCATTCAAGGATATGAACTGCTGCATGAAGAAAAGTGGGCACTATGGTAACCTGGCTGTCAGATGAATAGATTCAAGTATGGAAACAGTACGCAAGTGTGTGTACAGTGAAATGTCCTCAGCATCGGCAGTGGCTCCAGAGAAGGAGAGGTGTATCACTCCAGCAGGATGCTGGTCCATAGGTTTCTGGTTTCAGATGGCAGGCATGCTGGGAGCACAGTGTGGAGCACAGCACAGCCAAGTGGACAACAATGGAAACACGCAGAGACACAGGTGTCCCCACCAAGAACCCAATGTATGATAGAGTGTGTTTATCTGTGAGCCTGGCTCCACGTCCACGCAACGTAAATATCTTGTTGTGCATATAACGTGTTTATATATTGTGCATGTGCTTCTGCGATACATGCCCCTGTGTGTGTATTATGTATTTATGTGTGTTCATACTAGCTCTCTGGTATTGATTCACTTGCACTCTAGCTGCACTTTAGCTGCGCTCATGCATACTTCCCTCAGGATGGCAACACCTGCAAATGGAAATGAAGCAATTATTCCTAAAAGAAAGATGCATGGCTCTGTGAAGACTGAACCAGAAGCAATGCTTGTAGAAAAACAAATAAAGGAAATTGAGATCACAGTCATCGTGTCTCTTACGGTGTCCATTCCTATTTTCCTTCCTATTTATTTACAAGTCTCTCTCTCTCTCTCTCTCTCTTTCTCTTTCTCTTTCTCTGTCTCCTTCCTGCTCTCTCCCTTTAACTCACTGGAGGATGCTAACCCATCAGGTCCCTTGGCTCCCCTCCATTGGATGATGTCATTTTAGATGACATCACCATGCAGTGTATGTGTGTTTGTGCTATGTGTATGAGTGTGTGTGCCCCCCCCCACCACACACACACACACACACACACACACACACACACACACACACACACACACACACACACACACACACACACACACACACACACACACACACACACACACTCAACCCACTCCCCTCCCGTTCCTCCTGCAGCCCTCCCTCTGCTTCTTTCCTCGGAGGGAAGGTGCTGTTTGACACAAACCCGCTATACCTCGACCATCAGCCAAACTGCGGGGCAAGGAGAATGAGAGAGACAGACACGGACTGCCAGGAAGGCAGAAAAACACACACACACACACACACACACACACACACACACACACACACACACACACACACACACACACACACACACACACACACACACACACACACACACACACACACACACACACACACACACACACACACACACACACACACACACACTAAAGAGGGAGGCGAGGTAGTCTTTGGAGTGGTAGTGGTGTGATGTGAGGGCAGAGGAAGAAGTGTGGAGGTGTGGCAAGGGCTCAGGGAGGGGATGGGCTCTGAGGGGCAAGTTTTACACAACACTGCTGCTACTATATGACCACAAAGCACAAGCAAAAACTGTCATTAAGTTTAAAAAACTAGTGCACGGAGGAATGCCACAGACTGTCTGAATTCTTTTTTGGCTCTATTGTCTGTTGTTAACACGGTTATATATAAGACTTAACAGTCGGGTCCAAATTTCTGGAAAACAAATGAGTTTAAAGGAATAATTCGACATTTTGGGGAAAAGGCTCATTTACTTCCTGCAAAGAGTTATGTTACATCTCAGGCTACAGACAGCAGCAGGCTTAGTTTAGCACAAAGACTGGAAACAGGGGGGAACTGCTGGTTTAGCTCTTTCCAAAGGCAACAAAATGCACCCATCAGCCACTCTGAAGCTCAATAGCTAATTCATTGCAGCTTGCTTGTTTGTTTCTTCCATAAAAAAAAAAACTGAAGGGTAAAAATGATCAAAATCATTTTACACTGGGGGGATATCGTGGACAATTTCTCAGAATTAGCGCTCCAACCCAAGAAATAGTCCCGCAAAACCACATCCCTTTTTTACATGGTAAGCTTTTGGCATGGACTATACTCGTCGACTGTAAGTAAATGTGGACGTAGCTTCCACTTCTGAGAAGTGAGGCTGATGCGGAGGTGCCTTAAACTGAAATACAACCGAGGGATGCTAGGGGTTGGCTATGAAAAGGCTCTGGCTTCATAGAATCCCATTGAACTTCCCTCATGAAATACAAGGTTAATACATTTTTTTCCATAAATCATAATGATGTCATTTGCTAAAGTCACTTCTACTAATTCGTTTTCTGGCGGTCACTATGGAAATAATCCCTTCATTAATTCGATATTAGGCCTCAAAAAGCAGTATGTTTGGGGGCGCGTCTGTTTGATTGACAGGCCTGCGGTGCAGTCAGGATTCTTATATAGGTGGGCGGGAGGTCGTTTCTTCAGGTTCCCAGTCAGATTGAGTCGGATTCAGCGCTCGCTCCTTCCCAGCTCGTCCAAACATGGTCACTTCTGGCTCCAAAATAGCAAAACGCTGAAAGACAAAGTCTGAACTCAAGGCTTCAGAACGGCCGTTCACAAACCGATGGGCGACGTCAGTGCTGGTTTCAGCCTGATTACGCTGAAGCTACCCTCTGTTAGCGTCTCCTGTGTTAAAGTCAGATGTTTTGTTGGCCCATCTATCCACCCTGTCCTTCTCCCTAAATAGACTTTGTCGCTCAATAACAAAGGCACCTGACTTCCTTTTGTCCTCCATCATATGTCTTTTGGCTTGAAGATTTTGTCACTATGTAAATATATGTCCTTTTGGTGCACTTGCTGAACTGACTGAAGGACAGTTTTTAACTCCAGCATCTCTTCAAACTCACAAATGAAGACTTTATATGTCTTTAAAAACAACCTACTACACACTGTTTTACAATGAAAGGCATCCCCATGCAGCAGGTTACCTCACTGAGCTCAGCTTTACGCACCAACACCAACTGGAGGTAGGAGAGGATGTTGTTGTAATGATTCAATTTCATTACAATTAGTTGTTAAGTGCCGGTGACAAGGAATACTCTCCAATTTTTGCCATGACTAATTTAGTACAAAGATCCTCTCACTCACGTCTTTCATACAAGTCTCAGTGCAGCAGAGTCACTCCCACACTGGAACACGCCTGAGCTTTATTGAGCACTGTTGGCACTGTCTGAACCAATGATGTCATCCTGGTGAATGGGCCAGCAATATTGGGATCAGCATGTTTCTGAAATGAGAAACGGTGGGGATAGACGTGTGTCGTAGTAGGTATTGTATTCATTATGGCAGAAAGGTAAAGTTGCAGCATTTTTGTTTTCTTCTACAATAGTGAGCTTTTGAGACTGTGTGCCCACAAAAGCTGGTCTCAAATTACATGTTGCAAGTCTCAAAATATTGAGGCATGGTTGGAGGTTTTCATGTGGCGGCGCTGAAGCGTTTTGATAAGCGGTTTTACAGTCTGCCGGTAAAATTGGCTGTTTTCAGCTCGGGATTGTAACGTAACACGAAGCAGATTATAACAATCAGTTTGAAGCAATAACAGACTCCTTTTTAGAGGGGTGCGTGTGCTGAGGTGGGGATTTCATTATCAGTCCTATAACTAGATTGTGAGGTCCGGGGCTTTGGTCATGGTGTTCACCCGTCTGTCCCATGAGTGCAGGCCAAGGCCCCCGTTACCTCCACCTGCTCCAGCCTCCAGAGGGGACCAGGGCTAAATTTAGACCAACAAGGAAGCTCGTTTGTGGACACGAAGCAGGACAGAGATCCTCCAGATTGTTGGAAAACTGGGGCCCTCGTTTTTGTGCCAAGCTTCGAGGGTGGGTGTTTACTACAAAAAATATTCAAGGGTAGCATTTTAAAAAATATTTATATTTTGGATTCCATTTTTAATGGCTGGTAACCTACAGGCATTCACACACCCCAGAGAAAGCACCTAAATAAATGGTGATTCCCTGACTTTTCTTCTTGTGCCACGATAAATGTCCCAACAACTAATTGATGGAATGAAATAAATGTTGTTTTTTTTTTACCCTCATGTCCGTTGGGACAGATTTCAAAATCTTTGTTTCTTTGCATTTTTAGGTAGCGCCACTATCAGGCCAAATACTTTACAATATAGGCACAACAAGCAAATTTGGCAATTAGCCAGTGTTTGCATGCTAACACACTAAATTAAGATTGTGAACATGGTAAACATTACACCTGCAGGCGTCGTCATGTGCGCCTACTTTAAATGTTATCCGCTCATTAATGGCCATTATCAACTACTGTCGGGACCCTTTTCCACCTACCAGCTGGCTCAGCAGGCCATTATAAACCATGTAGCCTAAATGAGTGTTGGAAAGTACCAGCGACAGTGTTGGAACTTTGTCGTCATGGTAACAGTTATAACCACAAGGTTAACGTTGTGACACAATTGCAGCTTGGTTAGGGTTGGGTACCAAAAGGTCTTGGATAGGTTTCGGAAAATATCGTGGCAAAAGAAGTACGTTACATATTCGAGTTGCATGACGTACATCACAACAGTTGAATATGTTATGTAAAGTAACATGTATGTAAAATAAGTCAATGTTGATTTTGTTTTCACGTGGCACACTAATAATTGTCTTTTGAGTGAAGGTTGATTCCTCAAACCACCTTCGACCTCGTCTTTACTATAGACTGTATATAAAAAGTGGACATATGTGGAAGTGCCTTAAGCTGCAATACCACAGAGGCCCACTAGAGGTTGGCTCCAGAAAGCCTCCGGCTCCATAGACTCCCATTCCTTGTCTCGTGTAATACAAATTCAATACATTTTTTTTCTTAGCTAAAGTTACTCCTTCTTATTCGTTTTCTGGTGGTCCATCTAAAAATACTCCCGTCAATAATAAAAAAAATAGGCCTCACAAAGCCGTGTTTTGGGGGACGTGTCTGTTTGATTGACAGGCCTGTGGTGCAGTCAGGTTTCCACCTGACGTCACGTCACGATGGCCACTAGAGGTCACACGTGACACCGTCATTGCTTGGCTAGGTTTAAGCACCAAAACTACTCGGTCAGGTTTTGGAAACTATCATAGTTTTGGGTGAAATACATTACATTACATTATTACATTACATTACATTACATTATATTAAGTAATTAACAATGTACATAAAATGAGTCAATGTTTTTTTTTTTTTTTTAAATTTCACCTTGGATACAAACAGCATTTTCCTGGTTGACAGCCCTGCATTTGATTCACGTACTGTACATACGGCCTGTGATTGAAAGACTAAATCCAACATTATGTCAGACAATAGGCAAGCAATGAGGGTGACTATTTACCAATAAGGGACATCATCTTGTTATTGTAATCTTTGTTTCTGCGGTGACCATTTTGCAACAGTGTACCCTTGCAAAGTCATTTAATCATTTTACTTCTTTCAACAAACAAACAATAGACCATATTTTCCAACAATAAATGACCATTCGATAAATGCCGACACTTTTTTTAAAACACATTTTGGAGAAAAGTTAGTAAATTATTTTTGTAAATAGCCAGGTTGGTGAGAACGATGGTGAGAAAAAAAACAGGACTGCAAGTCTCAGTTGAAGACCAAGTGGGGAGCAAATTTTTTGCAGTGTTGAGGGGGCTGGGCGAGGAGTCCACCAAGAGGGAGCCGTGGACCCCAGCCAAAAGCTCACACACTCTCTCTCTGCACGTCTCAAAACAAAGAGTTTCAGTGTGAACATACACACACATCCATTCGGACACATGTGCACAAACGTATGTGCTCTCCTGCCTTGCATGCACCTGTTGTCCTGTATGGATCATGCTGCTCACCCTTGAACAGGAGGTAGAGCGCTAAGAATTTCCACCGGTGCGTGGGAGGTAGGTGTGTGTGTGTGTGTGTGTGTGTGTGTGTGTGTGTGTGTGTGTGTGTGTGTGTGTGTGTGTGTGTGTGTGTGTGTGTGTGTGTGTGTGTGTGTGTGTGTGTGTGTGTGTGTGTGTGTGTGTGTGTATGTGTGCGCGTGTGTGTGTGTGTCTGCATATGTGTGATAAAGAGGGAGACAGTAAAAGAGGGAGGAGATCGCCAGCGGTGGATGACTTAAATTAATCCCCCCCTCCTTTTAAACACACCCTCTTTAACTCAATCCTCTGCCCTTCAGCCGCTCTTTGTCCACCCTTCGGACCCCCCACCCCTCTCCCCTACCCACCACCCTTCACCCTGTGGGCCCGAATGTCGCCCTAACATTGACATGTTTTGGGTCATTTCATCTGATGGGATCTCCTGGGAGGAATTAGCATGTGCAAAAGAAAAGTCCACAGTTTTAAAAGCTCAGTGTTTCCAATTTGCCGCCACATGCTTCAAATTAGCCACGTATTTACTAAGGTCAGGCACTGGGCACGGAGCCCGTGGGGGAGCCTGTGGAAGGGGTTCGACAGGGAGAGAAGCAAGTTAGTTAAATGGCAGTCCACTGCTGCGATTATGCTTATTTATTTATTTAGTTTAGCCTAAACTAATGCACACAAACATAACTGTTAAATTGTTTTCTGCTCTTTTTTAATAAAAATCCAGATAAAATAGTAATTTTAATATACCAGAGGCACACACATGCATTCAGTGTGTTCAGGAGAGACAGGCTCTGATGAAAGCCTCTATCTAAACACACATGGCTTTTTTCACACTCAGAGGAGAGGTCTTGCTTTACTGCCAATTACTTGAAGTTTTTTTTTTTTTTTTTTTTTTTTTTTTTTAACTTGGTGAGGAACTTTGTATGTAAGCAATGAAAATTTAACACAGTGGCTCAAAATACTGTTTTAGGGTTATTTTAAAGTGATTCCATTCGGAATCAGAAGTGGCCTTTTTTTTCCTGGCACAGCAGAATATGAGAATCTGTGGCCTGGCTTCCGTCAGAAACCTGAAGGTTTACAAGCTTATTATTAGGTATTTTCTGTTCTGAAGACATGTTTTATTTGTTCTGAGGCCAAATGACATCCTAATCGCATCTGTTGTGTGTTTGTCTTGTTTATATCACGACTCAGTCTTGGGTGAGGCTCCTCGAATGGGTTTAATGTGTGTGCATGCATGCCTTTATGTGTGTGTGAGCACAAGTGTGTCAACATGCACACGTTTTCTGTGTGTGTGTGTGTGTGTGTGTGTGTGTGTGTGTGTGTGTGTGTGTGTGTGTGTGTGTGTGTGTGTGTGTGCAGCCGAGCCTAAAAGCATTTAAGCGGGAATGGGAGAGGGTCTGGAATCCTGGGATGACATCATTATCCATGATGTCATTTCTGCAGGGTGACTTTGGCACATGTGATTGCTTGGGTGAGGTCACACTTTCACTTCTAACTCTCTGTAATTGACAATGTAACAGCGGGTCACCACTGCAGATTGAGCCACGTCAAATTTAGCATGCAGTCAGGTAGTCAGAAGTAACAGTTTTAAAATGTGCTGCCAATCTATTTGATATATTTCTTGTCACAGACACTGGTTATTTATTTTAAACTCGCTCCTAAATCATCAAATTCTTTAAAAATACCAGATTGATACCTGGCTTTGATATTAGTCCATTATTGATTACATCATAAAGGTTTTATTGATGTGAGAATTTATGATGTGCTGTCTGTGTCTTTTGCTCTCCATACAGCCTACTGCTTGTGCACGGTTTTTCTATTTAAGTGAGGTTTTCTCCACGTGTTTTGTTAGAAATTTAAAACAATTACTACACTCGCTTGCCACATTTTACGAGAAGATTCATAGCATGGTGATAATTTCAACAAATAATTTGTCACCTCCATGTGAAGTAAAAGAAAAGAAATGCCCAACCAAAAACCAAAAAGGAGAGAGGGGTGAGTGTGACTACAGTTAGAGGAGGGGTTTCCACACACAAATACATTAAACTGTTCTTTTCCAGTTTTCAGTGTCGAATTTAACACGGGGAAAATATGTACATATGTTTCGGCTATTTCTTCCTCTGTGTCTACGGGTGATTCAGTATAATGGTTGTGTCATTTTAACCTGTTTAAACTTGTGAATAAAAAAAGAACATTCTGCGGCTATACGCATAAAACTGACTTGACTCTCTGACTCTTTCTTTGGAACAACTTCACAGTGTAAAAAATATTGTGTCAAGAACATTGCATCTTAAAAAATAATATATTGTAAAAAAAAACACCGATTTTATAAATTCTGATAATGTGCTTGACACAAATACTTTTTCTACCGTAAAGTTGTTCCAAAGGAATAAGAGGGTTGAGTCAGTATAATTCACATAGCCCACAAATCAGACACCCTCTATTTTCAAAATCCTGATTCTGATTGAGGAAAAACTTCCCAGAAACCCTTTAACAGGGGAAAATAGCAAGAAACCTGCTGACGAGTAACAGAAGAAGGAGGCTTCCTCCAGGATGGACAGACATGTATCAGATGCCGCATGTACAGCCCAGACAAAAGCAACAAATTACATGTACGATGTAACATACAGTAAACAGAATAAGATGCTGAGCAACCACTAATAATAATCAATTCACATTTATGTTTAATTCACTCTGCGGATTCTCTAATTCAGAATGAGCAACCGACTCCGAAGGAAGCGGAAGCTTTGATTGTATTCTTAACAAAGAAGTCAGGACCGCAGATACACTAACGCTCAGGCATTAAGTTTACAACTCCAAGATGGGAATGTGTCAGAGACTGTGGTGTTTGCTCATACCACAAAGAGTAAATTTGGAAGAAGACTCAACCTTTGCTCATTCTAACCGACTGAGGTCACAGCAACACTCATCCGTGAGTGGTTTTCTATTGTCTGAAACAGTATGTGTCGATGGAAAGAGAATCATGTAAAACTTGTTGACTTCGAAACTTCCGTGGTTTCCTAATGTGTCCTCCTCTGGAGTGAACCTGTAGGTCATTTTCCTCAAACCTTTCTTGACAACATTATTTAGCCAACAACCATCAATTTATCATAGCAAGAACGTTCTCTCTCGCTCCCTTCCTCTCTCTCTCTTTCTCTCTCTCTCTCACACACACACACACACACACACACACACACACACACACACACACACACACACACACACACACACACACACACACACACACACACACACACACACACACACACACACACACACACACAAGCGCACACACACACGCACACACAGGCACACACAGGCACACACAGGCACACACAGGCACACATGGATAGCTTGAGGCAGGCCATCTATTCTCATTAGTACCCTGTTGCAGTCGGCTGACGGTAAACTGAGCGTGTGCCAAAGTCGTAAACTTTACACACCCCTCCCGCCATTACCTCATAATTATGATATCACGCAAGTGTCTCATAGTGATGACATCACGCCACCAGATTCACGGTCTTGCCTTTTTCGATTACATTACACTTGGCCAGTTCATGCGAAGACCCCTTATCCCTGAAAAGCCAAGGACAAAATGCAGACTGAGTCCAGTCTGGAGAGTAATGACCAATTTCACTATTGAGATGAAAGTGTCTGGTTCAGCTATTGTTGTCTGGTGAGAAGAGCTTAATGGCAGAATTAAATCTCTCGTTCACACTCTGAGATAATGGTGTTGGCAAATAAGGTAGCCATTACCCATAGCATGGAAATTTGCCAAAATCCTTACGTCACATAGGTAATGTTTTGGTCTTTCTGGTCATGAAAGATGAAATCAGCGGTCTTACACACTGTCTATCCATTCCTGCCTCTATATAAACATTTGCAGACAGACGCAATTTCAAACATTACTTAAAAATGATTGTGTTTAAAATGCCAATGGTTTTATTGATTGTGTAGGTCAAAAAATCAGCACCGCTCTAAAGCATAGTCCTTCAGAGCACATGAAATTATGACGAGTTGCTTTAGTTTAGTGGAAAATGACAGTTCTGACATTAAAGCTTAGATCCATCATGGGGAACAATTTCACTAAAAGACTGGCTAGTTATTTTATGAAGCAGCAGGGTCAATCCATCTTCTGAGGTAAGTTAAAGGCTACATGTCGGGCTCTCAGCCATCCGGTACCTGTCACTGCTGCGTAGCCACTCTGCCTGCCACAACAACAACACCTTCATGTGTCCTGTGTGTTCATGTGTTCTCATGTGTCCTTGAATGTGGGCGCAGAGAGAGTAGAACTAAACTTACACTAAACTACATTAAACTACACCACAGTAAACTACAACCCCGTTTAAAAAAACAACAACAACTTAAATGAAAACAGAATGCAATGATTTGCAAATCACGTGAACCCGAATTTACTGAAAATAGACCAAAGACAACATATCAAATGTTAAAACTGAGAAATTGTATCGTTCTATGAAAAATATATGCTTATTTTGAAATTGATGGCAGCAACACGCTTTATAAAAGTTGGAACAAAGTCAACGGAACACTGGAAAACACTAAAAGAAACACCTGGTGGAACATCTCACATCTAATTAGGTTACCTGGCAACAGATCAGTATCATGATTTGGGTATAAAAAGAGCATCCCAGAGAGGCAGAGTGAAGATGGGGGAGGTTCACCACTCTGTGAAAGACTGCTTGGAAATTTCAATGTAACTGCAAAGAATCTGGATATTTCACCATCTAGAGAACATAATATCGTGGAAATATTCAGAGAATCTGGAAAAACATCTGCCTACTCGGGACAAATTTGGATGGCAGTGATCTTTGGCCCTGAGGCATTAAAAACAACAAAATTCTGTAGTGGAAATCACTGCATGGGCTCAGACACCATTCCGAAAACCATCTTCTGTGAACACAGTTCTTAGCTAGATTCACAAATCAAGTTTAAAACTCTACAATGCAAAGAAGAAACCATTTATAAACGTGAATCAGAAATGCTGCTGCCGAGCTCATTCAAGATGGACTGAGGCAAAGTGGAAAACTGTCATGTGGTCTGATAAATAAAAATGTGAAATTCTTTTTGAAAGTCATGTGCGCCGTGTACTCTGGGCTAAAGAGGAGAGGTACTGACCAGCTTGTTATTAGCAAACAGCTCAAAAGCCTGCATCTGTAATTGTATGGGGATGCATTGGTGCACATGGCATGGCTAGCTTGCACATCTGGTAAGGAACCATCATTAACATATACAGGTTTTGGAGCAACATGTGCTGCCATCCACATCACGTCATTTTCAGGGAAGGGCTTGCTTATTTCAGTAAGACAATGCCAAACCACATTCTGCACGTATTATAACAGCATGGCTCCGTAGTAGAAGAGTCCGAGTACTGAACAAGCTTCCTGCAGCCCAGACCTGACACCCATTGAAAACATTTGGCGCATCATGAAACGGAAAATACAACAAAGGAGACCCTGAACTGTTGAGCAGCTGAAATCTTATATCAGGCAAGAATGGGACAACAGTTCACTTTCAAAACTCCAGCATTTGGTCTCCTCAGTTCCCAAACGTTTATAGAGTGTTGTTAAAAGAAGAGGTGATGCAACACAGTGGTAAACATGATCCTGTCCCAACCTGTTTGAAACATCTTCCTGGCATCAAATTCAAAATGTTGCCTTTGGTCTGTTTTCAATTAAACATGGGTTTTACATGATTGGAAAATCATCGCATTTTTCTTTCAATTTACATTTTACGCAGCTGTAAACTACACTAAACTACATGACACTACACAACACCACACTACAATAAGCTACACCACACTGCATTATCTAAACTTAGCAAAACTTAAAAAAAAAAGATTCAAATTCACAGCTTATAATGTGTAATACCTAGTGACAGTAGTTTGATATCATAATCGAACCCGTCCTCAACAAAACAAAAATATGCTAACAGTGAATTTTTATGTGCTGTAATTACGTTAATACCTCATGTGTGTCACAGCATTTACTTTCATGTATGCATTGCACGAGCCTACAGATACATTGCGTAATAGACAGCTCTTTCCCCGTCGTAGATTTAAATGGAATGAACACGATGACTTTGTTCCCAGATTATCTCAGCATGCCTGTGAAAAATCAAGATAATCTTTTAATGGCCTGAGTTGTCAACTGTCTCATTGCGCAGCTCATAAATGTGGCAGTGGAGAAAGGGCCCCTCGGCAGCTCTGGGTCCGCTCGACTGTTTTGTGTCTGAAACTGGATCCCTCAAAGTGAAATGGAATAAGTACTGTTATCTGGGAAACAAACAACAAAAAAAAGAAGCGGTGTGGCTTTGCTTCGTTCAAGAGTCGCCTTAACTCCTGCTGTTAGTTGGGGAAATAGCTGCTGCGCAGGTACTGAAAGTGTAGTTGATGGTTGTGTCTTTACATGTAGATTTTGAAAAACAACAACAACAAAAAACAACCTCTTTCAGTATATTTATAAAAGATGTCACATTGAAAAAGAAATACATTATGTGTCATTTGAGCTGCTTGTCTTACTGTCCAGCCACTTCCTCTTTCAGAAGTAATCTAATTATTCTCCACATTTTCCAGATAGTCAAGTCAAACGTGTTAATATGGTCAAAAGTGACATATTCTACCGTTTGTAAAACTTACAACACCTTCTGTTTTTTGTCAGTTGACCGAGATACAGAAAGACTGTGACTTTACTTTCTTTAATCGAACAAGGAAGAGACTCGGGGAGGGGCAAAACAGGAAATACCCCTTTAATGAGGATGGACGCATGTAGGCCTACAGTGAAGAGAGAAGTTGCAGAATTATAATAGTAACATTAGGACAGTAGTGGCACAAGTGGAGAAGATTAATCAAGATACTATAGCTAGCTATTATTAGCTAGTATTAGCCACTATATGCTGATGGGCTACCACTCCCAGTTTCCATCCAACCCATGAACAATACCTCAAGAACACCGGGAGGGAATTTCTTGAAATCTGGCACAAACATTCACTTGGACTCGAGGATAAACTGACGAGATATCTTTGGTCAAAGGTCAGAGGTCAATTTCTATGCGAGCTCACGCCTGTCCCATTCTCGTAAACGCAATATCTCCAGAGCACATAGAGGTCATTTCTTCAGATTTGGCACAAACGTTCAACTGGACCGAAAGAGGATGAAATTATAATGAAGTCACAAATAAGGTGACTGTGACTTCCCAAAAACACGCGTGTCTATAACTTATGATTTTATTCGTTAATCGTGAGAAAATTTCCCACAAACGTCTAATAGGATAAAATGATGAGGTGATGACACTTTATATTCCAAAGGTCAAAGGTCAACCGCACTACAACGTCATGATGGTCTGCAAAACCCTTTTCTGGGCTTTTCATTCAGCACCATAACTCAGGAACAGAAGTGAGATTATGAGCATATTTCACATTTGGTCAGATACTGATTTGGTGACACTAATCCTTGGTATCCACCTTGAAACTGTGCTGATCAATAGATCTTCTGTGCTGTCGAGTTGAGATGTGTGTGAAACATCCAGGTTATAGAAATGTGTCCCTTCTCTTCAGCAACATCTATATTTAGCAGCGTTGTTTGCTGTCAAAAAGCTTCACATACAGGAATCTGACCAGACATGGATGTAAACTGCAACTTGACTGGTTGGCGGAGGCGTACAACAGCAAAGCAGTAACTCCAGCTTTTGCACATGACTTCCACTTTTCATTTGAAAAGAAGCGTTAGATCCTTTTCTCAGAAGTTATACTGCTCACTTCAATATTAAGTGCAATGTAAGATTTTATAAAGAAAGTAGATGTGTGTGGAGACTGTGGAACAGAGAAAAGGTCAGACAGGTTAAGCTGAGGCCTCCAGTACAGAAACTCTTCTGACATTTACATTTCTGTTGTATTTTATAATTATATTTTATACTGTTGCATATTGTGTTTTAAATGTAAAGCGCTTTGTAACTTGTTTTTGAAAAGCGCTATAGAAATAAAGTTATTATTACACAGACCCCACACAAAGCTGCAAAGCTCAGACGAAGAGGAGGCAGTAAATAGACTCACAAATTCATATGTCTATATCTATTGAAAGAATTATGACGTTACTATAATCACTCTTTTTGTCCATACTGGAGGGGATTTCTTGGTCCCGAAGAATCCGTCTTGAAGTATGAAGGTGGACATTCTGTTCAAAAACACAAGCAAAAGTTCAGCAGATGCCAAAATGAGGATTTAGCAGTCTGAGTTAACCAAATCAAGTTGTCTTCCAAAGTTGGTCATTTCAGTGCACAGTTTCCTCTTCGTGTTACAATCTGTCCACTGCAGTGCAGCCCAGAAACGGAGAAACACGCAGAGGGAATTTGTACTAAGAGGACTGGAACTCGGAAAAGCTACTCACTTGATTTGATTAACTCAAAACTTTTGAAGCCTCGTTTTCACTTTAGATCATGTCATCAACACATATGCGCTTTTGAAAATAATATGTCAATCACACAAGAACAACGGGAAGAGGAAACGGTGGGTGCAGTACGCCGCTGCTAAAGAAAACTCCTACGTGTTTTTTTTCTAACTCTCCAACAAGGACTCTGGTGCACAACCCCCCGACGTGACCCAACCTTAGAGAGGAGAAGCCCACGGGGCCGTGGAATTCTGGGGTCTCATAAATAAACAAATAAACACATTTCATTCGTAGAGTACTTATTCTAATTACAGCCCTGGAATTGTGCTGAGCAGTCTCTAATTTTTCTCTAAGCACAGAGACTTGCGGAGCCGTCTGCGGCAGACCAGCAGTCGGCAGATGTAATTACCACATCATCTCTGGTCCCTGGTACACTGAGAGAGACGGAGCGAGACAGAGGGAGACACTGAGGGAGAGAGAGCGAGGGACGGGCAGAGAGAGAGATTGATCCTGGTAAACAATAATTAGGGTTGGGGATGGTGTACTGTGGGACGTCTAGTAGGCGGGACAGAGTAAAGAGGGAAAGAACAGGGAGAGAGGAGACAGGCCGGGATCACGGACAGATGAAAGCCTCTGGGACAGACGGCCCCCCCCCGAGAGGGTGAAAGTCAAAAGGATTATCGAACCCCACACATCACTGTTTCATTTAGGGCTGCAACTAACACTTAGTTTCATTAATGATTCATCTATCAATATCTTTTTGAAGTCAATAAAGTCATTCAATTTTCCAGAGCCGACGATAACGTTGCCGATTGTTTTGTGCAAACAACAATCCAAAAGTATTTAATTAATCATGGCATGAAACAGAAAAGGGCACAGATCATCTAATCAAACAAACTGAAATAAGGTGAATCTTTGCTGTTTTTACTTGTTAGATCATTTAAACATGAATTAACTAACTTTTCTGTCAATTGAAAAAGTCAGTCATTTCAGTGCAGTAACTATGATTAATGTATTTGGGCGGTTGAAGTGCAATTTTTTTCAGATCTGTTAACATGCAGTGTTCAGACTAAAAAGTTGAGGTCTACCAAACACTGAACGTGTTTCCAATCTTAAAACCACCTTGCAAAGCTGATGTTTCTAAAACATTAGAAAACTGATTTGTTTACGTGCTCGTTTGCCAGCTTTCAGTCGTCCTCCTCCCTGCAATTTACTCGCTCAGTCCTACTTTTCTTGGCACACTGTCATCCCTCGCAATCAGCGGACTTGTCCTCAAACCTAAATGACACCGTAGCCAATTTAACTGTTGTACAAGCGACAGGCGTAAGGGATGTTGGCAATGATAAGCATGTTCTTAACACTGTGAAACAGTCACTATTTGGTTAGATTAGGCATTGAAAATACTTGGTTAGGTTTAGGAGACGATCAGGGTTTGGCTAATTAACACAAGCTACACGACATACGTTAAATGTGCTACGTAAATTACAGTAAGCCAACGTTGATGGTTAGTTTTAAAATGTTCTTCTGAAGGGCAAATCCTCCATCCAACCATTCCTTCTTTTAAATCATTCCTTGCTTAGGATAATTATTCTTTTGAAACTTTGGTTCAACCTTAACTTTTGGCCTTAAATTATCTTCAAGTTCTCTTTAATATGATGCAGAATTCATAGATGAATCACTGACTAAGAGCTGCCCAGTCATTGAGGCAGCGAAGTGAACCTAAAACCATAACACTTCCACCACCGTGCTTCACAGTCGGTATGATGTTTATCTCCCGAACAGCTGTGTTTGGTCTGTGCCAAATATATCTACCGTTACTGTGGTCGATAAACTCTATGTCTCATTTGTCTGTCGTCTTCGTACGTCATTCCAGAAGACCTGGTCTTTGCCGGTATGTTCACTGGCAAACTGCAGTTTTGTCCCGTTGTTCTCTTCTGATAGCAAAAGCTTTTTCCTGGCTTACCTCCCATACAGGTTAAATTTGAGCAGCCTCTTTCTGATTGTAGATGCATCCAATGTGACATGAGCAGAGTTGCCTGCAGATCCTGTGATGGAGCTTTGAGGTTCTTGGAGACTTTTGTTTCGCGTCAAACGGTCTTCTCTTGGGCTGAATTTGCTGAGGTGACCAGTCTTTGACAAAATGGCGGTTAACTGAAATCAATTCCACTTGTAGATGATTTCCCTTACAGAGGAATGATTTATTTCAAATCATATGGAGATTTTTGGCCAGACTCAGAAATCCACAATATGTTTTCTGAAGGCCTTAATGAGTTCTTTAAAACTGGTTTCTCATTTCAATAGCAAAGAGAACAGCAGACCTTCAATATCAAAGGTTTAAATGAGACAGCGTCCATCTGCCACTCCCTAAAGAAGTTTGGACCATTGTCAGCAATGGGTATAACAAGGCTTTTCCGTGTGTCCTATCTGCTTATCTATTAAAATTATGAAAATGACCTCTAGAGCCTCTGTTCCAAAGAGGATCAAGTGTTTGCTTATCTAAATATGTCAACAACAAAAAAAAGTCAGCAATTTAAATTTGTTTTTACAACACTGTAGTCTCATAACGTTAAGAGATAAATCAAGCCATCACACCGTTCTCCAGCCATCCGATCGAACCCACAAAGGGAAGAAGGAAAATACCCGTCTGTCCAGAGGCCTCACACAGAGCAGCTGATGCTGGGAATAAGGAGTCACCATCTTGGGGAGTGAGTACGGGGAAGAAGATTTAGACTTTACGGGAAGGAATATCTCCCAAGTGGGAAAACTGGTGAAAAGAAACGCTACGCGGGTGCACATCTGTGCTACAACTCCGATTTTACAAACACGCATGAGAGAATAGCATTTTGGTGATTCTTTCATTCCCGACATTCCTTCCTGTGAATTTCCAGGCAGCGTGAGGCTCACTGTTCCAGAGCTCTGACATCATCAAGGGGGTTCCTCTGCCTTCCACATTCTTCCTCCCCGCTCTCTGCAATACCACCCATATTTGGAAGTGAGAGGAAGGGAATCCCAGATGATGACTCAAAGGCTGTGCTGCAGCAGAGGGAAATTCTCTCCACATCTGTTTTCATGTGTGTGCGCCTGTCTGTTCTGAGTGCATCAATGTGTACGTTACCCCCTCGAGCTGAAAATGGGAGTTTTCATCTGGAGGGAATTCAAAATGATAATGTTGGCTTCAACAGCTGTGTGAAACAAGCGGCTGTATCTATACGGAAAAAAGTGGCACCCTCAGTGAAGTTGTCTTTCTATTTATAACCTGCTTCTCTTGGCAGCCATGACAGATTAAAAAAAAGAAAGAAAAAGCTCTCCGGTGAATATTGAAATAGACTCTTTTCTCTCCATAAATACTGAAGAGAAATGATGAAGAGAGTAAAAAAAATAACAACCACCCTCTGTAATGCACAGCACATCGCGGTGACATGAAAGCTCGAGGCCGAGTCGATATGTAAGCTGTAACCAGTCACCCTGCACTGGACCGCCACAAATGAGGCCACGGCGATAGATAGAACCACAGGCTGTTCAATGTGCCCAGTAGAGTGTGACCAACCATCTACGGCCGGCCTGCTGCAATGAACTCCTACCTCTACAGACAAGTTGACTTGAATCTTCAAATTTTTTCAAGAACTGGCGTGCTCAAAAGAGAATTACATAGAGGAGGAGGAAGTAGAGCTAGAGGGGGAGATAGGAAGAACTGACGTGGCTTTCCGTGTGTTGAAATTCTCTTGGAGATTCTGTTGGATGCATTATTGATGAAGATTGTGGAGTTGGGTTTGGGTCTGAGACTACAGGTCTAAAGCCACATTGAGGCCTAAATTTAGACCCACTTTGTTCTCGGCTGCTCTGGTGACAGAGGACTCGGCTCTCTGGGGTTGCCTGTGGTCCAGTGTATCAGAAAGGCCGCTGTTGTTCTGCCTGGCAGTCAGAAACACACACGTTCCCTCAAGCAGGCCAAAATGAAAGAAAGCTTTCATGGAGTATTCTGTTTAGCTGCACAGACTGTTGTGTATGATACTCCCGGGACCCATAAAACAAGTAATTCACAGACAATATCTCGCCTACGCTCTCCTTGCCACAAACTACGGACTGTAAATCTAACTGATTTCAACAAGGGGCTGAGACAGTGTTCAAAGTGTTTAGAGCATGTGATGCTCAAATCTGAGCAAATGGGTCTGCAAGGAAAAATTATATGGACATAAAAAAAGAGAAAATTAAGTGATACAAGACGCGAGCAAACAGAAGATTACCTTGAAAAGAGCAAGTCAGAGAAACAAAAAGCCGTAAGTCACAATGTGTAGACTGTGTTTTTTCCCTCCACATCATGCTGCTCCCCACAGGGACGCTGTTTGGTGATGTTTTAAAGCTCAGTCGCCCAGCACACAAATCCCTTCCTTTCTCATTACCAAAACAAGCTAATTAAAAACCTGTTAATGGGCTCTGCTGTGGGTGTCTTTACAACACAGGGAAATCAACAGCTCCATATCAGGGGGACCCCCTGAATGGTTAAACAAAACGATGACACAGCTATAGTCATCTAATGGGCTTGAAAACACACAAACATCCTACACGTCCCCAATTGAGCGAGCACATAAACAGGGCAGAAGGAAAAAAAAAAAACAAAAAAAAACAAGTGACTCACTGAAAACCAACTGGGACGGTACAGAGTCATATCCTGAGAGAAAGTGAGAGATGCGCTCCTCTCATTGAAGGACAGATGGACCCCCCAATCTGTTGCGTGCCAGCGTGCCAAAGGACAACTGGCCACCAAACATCTTGCACCTGAGAGCAGAGACCTCAAATCAACACCATTTCACAAATAGCAGTTAAGTGACCGGTAGGAAACACTGTGCAGGACCAGCTCAAATGTTATCGTGTGGTGCAATTCTACTAAAAGTCCTTGGGCGACCCCTAGAGGCTGTACACAGAAGCTCACCTTGATATGACGTCACCGCGGAACGTACCATTGCGATTAAAAACCGGTGTGAATATGTCGAATTAAAAGTCTACCCACAGTCACTTCTTTTGCTGTTCTGGGAGTTTCTCGACTCCACAACAGTTCCTTTAATCTAAAATAAATGCATTCTTTAAAAAAAAAAAAAAAAAAAAGTGGAAGGAAAATGAGCTGACGGCGCATTTACTAAATACCGTGTTTTCGCCTGTGACACAGACCGGAAGTGGGAAGAGAGAGAGAGAGAGAGAGCGAGGCGCCTTTTCTGAGCTCACGTTGTTGGGCGGAAGAAGTAGTAGGCCCCTACGGTTTGTTTGTTTGTTTGTTGTTGTTTGTTTGTTTCTTTTAAGGTCAAAATGACACCCCGATAAGTTCAGCTGTACGACATGGCGACTAAAAAGAAGCGAACGCCCAACGTAGAAAATGACAGCTGGGTCGTTGTCGCTGCAGGTAGGTTTGGACGGCGCAGAGTCGGTGTGTGCAAAACTTGTCTGCAAGATTTACTGAAGCTGTGAAACCTGGATAATTGCTGCTCGTCTGTTTTTGATGTCCACAGACTCGCTCGTCGACACGCAGGAGCGCGACAGTGATCCAGCTTTTGTGAAACTGAGGAATCCGTCAACAGGTCGAACTTTTTATTATTATTATTTTTTTTTACTGTTATACAATCATACAGGTCTGCAACTAACTATTCACTTTATGATAGGTATCATCTAAAAAAAAACCCTCTCAGATGATAGTTAACAACCAGCGTAAAGAAGATGCATTTTAGAAACTGATTTTAACATAACAATCTCATAAAACAGCACACAGTTATAACTCTACTATATATATATATATATATATATATATACTATATATACTATACTACTACAGAGTTAGGTTAGGTAGTTACTTTATTAATCCCCAAGGGGAAATTGTTTCGCTACAGCAGCATGCAGGAAGCAATAAGATAATAATAGAATAATAGAAAGCAATAAAATAGCAGTAATTTAAAAAAAAATATTAAATATAAAATGCACAGTATATACAGTACAGTATATATCTATATATATTATATACAAACAACCAAGAAACACAGACAACAGTGTTATTGTTGCGTGATGGATTTTGCCAGAGGTGAGTTATTGTTCAGTCTTATTGCGGTCGGCAGGAATGATCTCCTGTATCTGTCCTTGTGACAGCGGAGCTGGAGGAGTCTTTTGGAGCAAGTGCTCCGCTGTCCCTGCAGCAGGTGGTGGAGAGGGTGGTCAGGATATTGCATATTTCAAAACCTTTTTAAGATAAACTGCACTTTCCACTGCCAATTATAATCTCTAAACAAATCCAGCCATTGCTTGTTCTCCTCTTACTCCAAATATGAAAGGATTTTGCAGGTAATGTGGGTGTTATTTTGGACAGTGATGTAAACTTTGTGGCCATTACATATAAAAAATGAGTCCTGTTGTGTTTTTTTTAAAATGCAGGTATATTAAAGAAAAAAAAAGAAAAGAATCTGGACACCTGGATGTCTGTTTTTGACTCATGGATAATTTGTTTTAAAAACCATCTCTATGATGTGGATTTATATATATTTTGTCCTCTTTTATTCTGTCCCACTGCACTGGAGAGTATTTTGTGCTCCTGGTTTTCAAAGTGCCATGCAAATAATATTGTTATTTCAAATTCATGATAAAAAATGGTTAAGATTCAATAATGGAAATAATTGTAACGTGTAGCACTAACTACTGTATTAACAGTAAGTCAAAGTATAGTCAAACTCAACTTGATGATGTGTATAAAATAGATAAACAGTTTACTGTGTATCACATTAATGACAAAGTTTGACAAGTTCCTGCATGTTTCCACTAAGTTTTTACAGCTGTATAATTTTGTACTTTTTGAGATGCAGCAGCAGCAGAAGTGAAAGTAACACAGTTCCTTGTTTTTGAATTTTGCAGATGCAGCAGCGCTCTACATGCTGGGAAGTGATGATGTACAGCTATACGAGGTCAAAGCATTTGAAGAAGATTGCCACTCCTGGTTTGTTGGCCAGACTGTGCAGAGAGGTGGGTCTCCGTTCTCATCACAGAGTAAACTCTGAATCAGCTCAATCATGCGTACAATCACAGCCACAAAGTTGGCTCAGTTTATTTTTTTTTAATCTCCATTTAAAGTATTTGTCAGCTGGAAAACAGTTTTGCAATCGGCACTCGCTTATACCAAACCGAGATTCACAGATGCCAAATAATGTATTCAGAAACTGCTGGTGCATCATAAACGCTGAGAAATGTCAAACATCTCCTTATACACACTATTCCTGCTGTATATCATGACAACATGCGCTAAGCAACATGGAGAAAGAGAATCTGCTCACATACAATACAACCATCAGGTCTGTGATTGACAGACGGGTTCACATGCTGCTACTTGTGCAATTTAATATGACTGCTCTTTGTTGAAATGTTGATTATTTAAAATTTCTAATAAAGTAAATGATGTTAACTGTGAATATTTAAATAATAAGATGTAGTGCAGTTATTCTGTCATTTTAACTGTCTTGTGACAGAATCTGACCACATAGTCGTCAGGTGTCTTTATCTGAACATTTAAAAACATTTTTTATTTTTTATTTTCAACAGATGGGAGACTGATCTTTGTCACACCAATGGATCCTGTCTATCTAATTTTGCCATATTTGATTAAATCTGGCCAAGAGGTAAGAAGCAGAAATGTGCATTCTCACAGCTGTTGTCCCAGTGATAATTTCATGCTGGTTTTCATGTTTGATTTAGTGGTTTTAAATCCGTGCTGGTGTCTCAACAGACTGGTAGTTTGACACCAAATTATACTTTACTGTATTTACTGCATTATAATATTTAAATGTTATTTTGGAGTGGGCATTCTTTTACCATTATTAGCTAGTTTAAGTAGAGATTGACAGGACATGTGTGGGATTGGGGGGGTATGACATACACACACTTGGCATCACAATCACAATTTTTTTTTTCCAGGGGAAGTTCCAGCCTGTGGATCAAGTTGTTACGGACGAGGAATTCCCAGCTTGCTCGAGGCTGCTGAGCTGCACTCGTTCCCGGGCCTCCTTGCACCACATTGCAGAGGAAAAAGGTGAAGTTAACTTTTGAAGCTCAAATCCCTCAACTACAAGGTTGAGCTAAAGACTTTGACTTGTTTCACACTTCCAGAGGTGGGAAGCCGGAAGTTTCATCGATACAGTCAAGAGAGGACCATGAACTGGTTAAAGAAAAAGGTACTCTTCAGTAATCCTCAAACCATTTCATATGTTTTCATGCCGGTCCGAAGACAAAGAAAGACATTTTAGCTGCAAATACAACATAGAAAACATCAGGAAAACTGTGTTAAATGTAAAAATGCATGTTTAATTTTGCACACTGGAACTAAAAAGTCCCTTAAAAAAAACCTTTTTGCTGCAGGTGGAACGGATGGTGATTGCCCTCAAGAAGAAAAACATCTCAGTGGGAGAAGGAGTGAAATCCTCCACGTATATCCGACTCAAGTCCGAGTCAGACAACCATGAGGGTAACTTGTCACTGTTTAAGACAGCTTCAATTTTATAACTGAAATTCGCACGTCACCCATCTATAAAAAGACAATATTTCCGGGCCAAATTTGTTTTATGTTTTTCCCCCAAGGTATTTTTAAACTTGTTTTTTACAGATAGGATGTTAACCAATAGATGGCAGTAGTGGTGTATAGTTCTTGTCGACGGGTTGGGGTTAATCATACTGTAAATCTTTAACATTACATCACCATTGAGTTAGAGTTTTAAATCACGGAAGCCATTAAGTATAGGAAGATTTAAGTAAAATGATATGGTTATCGATGTCTCATATCTTTGTGATACAGAGGACTTCCTACGCTATGCACATGGGCTGATATCCGAGTACATCAGTGGAGACCTGAGCAAAGCCCTCCTCAAACACTTGGAGTATGTTAATAAACATCATAAACATTATTAGTGCTAAATCATGTTGACACTGCCGATCAAGCTCTTATTGTATTCCACAGGTTACCGGAGCTCACAAGCCCAAAGGAGACAGAGCCTCCCTCCAAGGTATGTTAGTGTGTTTGACTAAAGTCGATGTGGTGTATTCTTCTCTTTCAGCTCTGCATGCTGCCGTAGTGTCACTCTAACACTGCTGCATGTTTTCGAGGAGAAATCCTCCTCAGTCTCTGCTTGTGTGGTTTTAACGTTGGTTTTAAGGGGTTTGGTGTTTCTGTGGAAAAAAGAAACTTAAAAAGTTTGGTGCTCTTTGTCATGAAAAGCATTTCTTACTTCCTCGTTTTGGCAGAAGCGGAAACTTTCAGAAAAGCCGGTGGAGGCTGGAGAAGACTACACCAAATTCAACAGTGCAGACTTTGAGCGGAAAGTGAGTGTGTGTGTGTGTGTGTGTGTGTGTGTGTGTGTGTGTGTGTGTGTGTGTGTGTGTGTGTGTGTGTGTGTGTGTGTGTGTGTGTGTGTGTGTGTGTGTGTGTGTGTGTGTGTGTGTGTGTGTGTGTGTGTGTGTGTGTGGAGGAGTCTGTGTGTGTGTGTGGAGGAGTCTGCATGAATAGACCAAACAGTGTTTGGATGAATCGGCTTTGATTATCATTTGTTTAAATTATGGCTAAAGTGTTTTCTTTCTTTGTTTGTTTGTCGACCGCTTTCTTTAAGCTTTGTCTGTAGAGCATACACACGGGCCAACGGGTTTACCTTGTGGAAACACATTTCTGTTTTAGGTTGAACTGAAGTTCTTGATATATAATTAATTCCCTGCTGTCTCTGTGCAAGGTCATTGAGTTATATTGATTTTATTTTTCCTCCTTATTTCAGCCGCCCAAGAAGATGACAGCTGCTCAGAAAACTCTGGCGAAGGTGGACAAGACTGGCATGAAGCCAATGTCATCTTTCTTCAGCCCTAAGGTCAAAGCAGAAAAGAAATGAATGTTGTGTAGTTTCCGTAAATTGTATGTGACATATTTGTAATAAAGAAAAGAAAATGTATCCAAAATATTATTTTCATTTTAAACTGATGGAAGGAAAAAGTATAATGGAAAGAAATATAGCATTACTTTTTAAATAAGTATAACATAATAAATAATGTACTAACGACAATAACAGCATTTTTAAACTATGGTGACTATACTTAAGGGTATGAATACTTCTACCACTACCACCAAAATTACGCAGCCTTTTTCTAGCTTACACCTCAGTGGTATGAATGTTTACTCCAAGTTTTCTCAAGGCCGCAAGCACCTTCAAAAATATTCTCTCAGCCCCGTTGTATTACAGATTTCAGTGACAGGTATCTGAAAAACTGGGTAAATAAAAGCAGGAATGTCAGTGTTGCTGGAGACCATAAAGGTTAGGTCAGACACCGGATTCTGTTTGTAATTTCTTGTATTGATTTTTCTTGTTTATGGCCAGACAAAGTTAAGCAATGATAGCTATAATAACCTGAGGTGGTTTTTTGAGCTTTTCAGACAACCCTGCCCTTGGACCTTTGCCTTACTGAAACCCACTTTGAAATGAAACAGACGTTCATGTAGGGGTCTTTGACTCTGGGATTGAAAGGCGCCATTGTAGCATTTTACAGTTGACTTTGAAACCTCAAAGGAATGCAGTCTCTCCTTAGGTCTGAACCCACCCTCGCATAGCCAGAACTATACGCCACGCTGTGCGAGTCCGAACCATTAACTGTACTCCAAAATTCCAGATCTATCACAACATTTAACATTTCTTATTTAGTTCAGTTCAAAAGCCCTAAAAAAAAAAAAATTCAATTAACAAGTAATCTTGAGATGTCAGTAGGAATTAAGGAAAATTTATTGTGCACAATTGCAAAAACCATCCAAGTTTAGCCCTTTTCCAAAGTGGCATCCTATATATTAACTGAGGTTAATGTTAACCTGTTAAGAAAATTCTTTCAACAAATGACATTAAAAAAGGCCTTTTTTCTGAGGACAGACATGTCACGGAAGGAAAAGCACGAGTGTAACTAACATTAATGATGGCTAAATCCACTTCACTTCGCTCACTGGCACACTTTAACAAAGTAGACCCATTGTTTATGTTAAGCCTTGAATTGATTTCATCAAGTTGGCCAGATTTTAATGCCATTATCGTTCTTAAAATGAAACTGAAATGTTGTACTGTCATTACTGATCGTCTGGACAGATTTCTTTGAAGACCTTGCTGTCTGACCAAACAAATTAGGTTGAGCTCCATGTCAGCAGTGTGGCAGTGCTGCTGGTTTCAAATGTCTCTTCAAGCTTCACTGCTTTTTTAATTTGGGCTTGAAGCGCAAAGTCTGGAATGCACTCTCCACCACTTTGGGCAGGTGGATTGGATTCCTCTGAAGTCGCAGTCTGCTGCTCGTGGACCCGCTCTGCTTTTTCTTCACTGGGACGCTTTCATTGGCACAGTCATGCACTGCTCTCTGTTTGGAATCATCTGCGACCCGAGGAACCCGCAGGACCCAGTTAGAGTGGAGGTCATGTTCAGCTGAGCTGGAGGCCACTGTGGGAGGGAAGGACACACAGAGAGAACCTGAGATGAGGCTGGAAGCCCCACGTGGCTCATGTAGTTCATACGGCGTTAATTCTATGACGTTAATTCTATGACGTTAATTCTAAGCAGCGACCATCTAAAAAGAGATTAAGTAGCTGGTATAACCCAAAGAGCTCGGGCAAATATTTGTATCGCCCAAATTATTTCTGCAAATCTAATTAATATATTAACAATGGCAAGTTGTGCCAGTTCAGCTCTGCAGCCTTGATGCAGGCTGAGCCCTCATTATTAGTTATACATGTGCTTTCCTAGCAGAGACAAGCCAAAATGGCTGATGTGAAAATATTCTTCACCTCCAGGTAAAAGTATTTTGAATATGTTTTAATCGCACAATTGTACACTTTGAGCCCGATATATTAAAGTGCTTTTATTTAATCTGAGCCTCGCATATAAAAACTGGCTAGCAACTACAGGTGACACACAAATAGTAAAATGCTTGACATTTCTCTGAATGGCATCCGTTTAAGCACAGTATGAAGAACTGTTTCAACGTCTTGTGTTTGATTGGACATTTTGTCAGATTGAAGATGAAGTTGCAGATTTATAGGACGTGATTAAATCCTTGTTATGAGCACCACTCGGACAGGTGCCAGAAAAATTACAGGAAAGTAATATGCTGAGTTCCAAAAGGTGTACTTGCACACTAACATATTCTGAGAGCGTGAGTTCGTTCACACTGGACAGGTATGGAAACATGCCGTGCACTAAAAGTACCTGGACGACACACTCAAAACGCACCAAAGATTGAGTGTGAAACGCTGGACACGTTCCACTCTCAACGGACTACTTGGCTAAGTAACGGAAAGGGAAGGACCGTCGCATCGATGTAAAGCATTTTCAAATTGAGGCATCAGAGGAAGCTGCAGCTGAACACCTCACAAAAGTGTGTTTTCTTTTTTTTTTTTTGCCACTAAGCACCATCGTGCTGCAGTATGTTTGTTGAGTGTGTGAACCAGAGGGCACCAAAACACATTCATTTCTGGGTAAAGTAATTAAAGCCAGCCTATATGTTGGCTGGTGATGCATTCACATGCTGTGGTTATTCCCAGTAAGAGCTGAACGTGCGATTTGAGACAACAAAACCCTGTAAAAATTCAACTACTGCACAAACAGGGGTCGTGGCATTTAAGAGTACGATATCTAGTCTGTTTAGGGAGGAACGCCACATGGAACACAGCGATGGTCAAACTTAGTGTGCACATAAACACCTGCACAGGTTTTAGGGCAAAATAAGTGAAAACACCTGCATCTTGTCCCATGGATGTAAAGTGGTACAATTAAATATCTTCAAAAAGCAACTGAGATAAAAACTCATTAGTGTGTCTGTAACATATACTTAATATATTAAAGCACTCATAATGCAGTTGATTGCTCTTTTATTTTATATGATTATAAATTTAAATTATTGATACATTAATGTGTTTTATTTGGGGCTGATTTTACTTTTAATATATAGCAATGCATCATAATTTTGGGGTTTGTAAAATCAGAATCTGTTTAGTATGTCATAACTTTACCTAATTAAATTAGTCTGATGGAGTGAATTACTAAAAAAATTAAATACTTAATTAAAGTAGTTGTACTTAACAACTAATCTTATCTTTTAAACATGTAATAAACAATACCACAATGCAGAAATACACCATGACAAGTGAAAATACTGCATTCGAAAACTCACATTAAATAGAAAGTACTAATTGTGGCAGATGAACAGCCCATCATTTTTAGATGTCTATATATCCCTCACTCTTAATATGTTACCGTGTAAGCAGGTTAGGTTGTTTCATGCAAAACAATATATTTATAAAACTATACATATATTTGTATACAAGCCAATACTTGAGTAAATGTTCTGACCTTGATCGTTACGTCGTTTATTATTTTAAGGCTCATTCGTCTATAGACGATCAAACACAAAACAAAGCACCCAGACCAGGTGACAACGACTTCATCTCTTAAAAACTGTATTATTTATACCATTTGCTTGTATCCACGGTGACTAAACAGTGTTGTACAACCAAACTAAAGCTCTGGACCATTACAAATAAAGACATGAATTTCAAACTCACCTATGAAATCCACATCTGCGTGCCCGTCATCCGTGTAAGGTTTGGGCAGAGGTTCATTGTCACAGCTGGCGATGACCGCATCAAAGAACTGCAGCGTGTCCTGCTCGTTGGGGACAGGAGGGGCTGAGGGTTTGGCTCTTGATATCTGTGTATAATAAATAGTAAAGCATTTGTCTTTGAAAGACATTTATTTCAATGTGTCCTGGGGTGGACGATTTAAGCTTACCAGTTCTTCCTTTTTAGGTGGTGGCGGTGCAGGTTTCTTCTTGGAGGACACCGTGGCCTTGGCTTCGTTACTTTTCAAGTCGCTGACGCTCTTTGTGTACTGCCTTCTGAGAGCCACAAGTGCTTCCAGATACTCGAGGCAGTTCTGATTCTGCGAGTACAGCCATATCCTGTCTTCTTGTCTCTGATAATAGTACAAGGTCGACTCGATGCTCACTGTACTTTTGCTTCGTTTTAGAGTTGAGCCCGCGGCTGTCTGGGTTTTCTCTCCCACCACGAGCATGGAGGTGCTGCGGACCAGCCGGACCGTGCATGCGTTGTGGTAGTCCTGCTCGGCCCGAAACCCACCGCCACCATCCCGCCCTCTGTGTCCGGGATGGTTGGGACGGAAAACATTATTGATCTTCCTGAACATTCCTCTAAATGACGTCTCTCATTGTTACAGACTTGCTCTTAGATTGCTTTTTGTTTGAGTAGCATCTACCCATATTTCCAGACAATCCGATATTTCTCTGAACAAATAAACAGGCAAACAACAACAACAAAAAAACAGCCTTCAACCCTAATTGGAGCAGTTCACTGGGACCAGTCGCTGTCCGGGGTGCTGAAATTGCCAAATGCCTGCTCTGTTGTGACTCAAAAGCAAAAGCCGATCTGAAACAGGTGTCTAACCTGATCTCGGGCATGTCTTTAATGTCATGGGATGTTGCCCATCGCTGTAGCAACGGGCTGGTAACTCTACACTCTGTGTTACCATTCCTACTGAGCAGCGGTCCTGTGTCAGATATCTTAACTCATACCAGACGTAGTGGACAGCCAACTATAAATCAACCTCTGGGCCTTTAGTTTTACTACATGTAGCTGTGAATCCACCTGTTTAAAAAGTATGTGCCAGACAGAACAAAAGATGATAGAAAAGAAAACATTATAGACTGAACTGCGGGTTGGTTTAACCGTTCCAACTTTAGGGTATATATATATATATATATATAAATATATATATATATATATATATAAAAACACGCCGAAGCTCAAAATGACTAATTCAGTTTTATGAACAACCTGGATGATGTAACAAACTAGAATTTATATGATGCCGACTTGCGTCTCAGGTTTCTTCTTCTAATTAATAATAAAACATGTTCTCTCATGTTTCATGCGCTTCTATTGTTGGGCTTCCCTGTCACAAGCAGAGGAAGTCTGAGGAAGACAGTCTTAACTGAAGCAACGCATACATACAGACAAGGTGCTTTCATTGTGGAGAAATCCCAGCCAGAAAGTTTCCATCCCTTTTACCACATAAAGGAACTGATTTAGACGTAGGTTATCTTGTAAAAGATATACAGTATGATATGATTCACACTTCAGTTAATTCTCCAGAGGAGCTCAAATTAAATGAGAAAAAAAACAAACATTTAAAAACCATAAAACTAAAGTTTTGATTTCAAGGTCTCAGTCAGCATTTACATGTTGATGAGTGGGCACAGTTTCAAGGAGGAACTGATAACTTGTGGTCACATAACTGATCGTGAAGTCACTTCTGCTTTGAGGCAGACACCTACTAGGAAGAGTAAAGCTTTCAGCTCTAAACGACAACTAGTCGACTACAAAGCCGCACGTTTGGGCGTCCTCGCAACCTGTGGGCTCTTTTAGAAATCAAAAACAGGAATTAGCCTCCGTCAAAGTTTCTGTTTCCCCGATATATTCACCATATTAAATATGGCTTTCTTTTCTGCTTTTAACTAAACCTCAATCGCACACCTGTTTCTTTTGCATAGAAACGAAACACTGGTGGTCTCTTTTTACAGCCTGTATGTTGTGTTTCTGTGTTCAGTATCAGAAATTTCACTTCATGCTGCAAGAAGAAAATCTAATGCCAAGGTAGGTGCATTTTATGCAAGTTTGTAAAGTGGATTTAAATAGCGCAATTAAGAAGGGAACACACAGTACAAGCTTGTATGTAATAATACTATGAAAATACGACTAACTGTCAAGATGATGAATGAAAATACATTCATGATCAGAGCACATTTGAGTCGGCAGAAATGGGAAGGAAGGAAAAACAATCTGGCAATCCCACTTCCTCCTGGGGTGTTATAAAACAACAATCACACATAATTGCAGACAAGAGATGCAGATCTTCAAAGATACAGCACACGCATACTTGGCAGACTGTATTGACAGAAAATGCAGTGTTTCTAAAAAAGACTGCAGAACAGAATTGTTTTGGGCAAATACAGGTTGTCTGCTGATTTGAAGACCGACTCTGGTCCAAGGTAGGAAGATGATTGTTTCAGATAATATAATATAATTTGTCTTTATAATTGTTAGGGTACTCGAAGGTGTCTTGAGTTACGCCTCCTTTGGAGCAACATATTTTTCTGTTTGGGGGATCAATATATTACGCCTTTACACAAAGAATGAAAAATTCATCATTTTAACTGGGCTGAAACAACGTTCACACAGGTATCAGACGGGAAGCATAAAATATTTTGTGATTGCAATAAAATTGTATATTGATTTTTCAGTGCCTTTATTCACATGCATACAATTTGGTTGAATTGTATGTATTTAAATAAAAGGCCCATGGGGAGGGAAATTGCAGACGGAGTTGGTCCACGCTCTATGTGCTTTTATATTTAAAAACAGATCATTAAATTCACGGTAACAGCTGAATCTGTATTACATGTTGAATCCTCTATAATCACACAGCTCACAGCTGACGTATGTGCTCTTTCCTGCAGCCATGCTTTGTGAAGGCAGATTGCTGAGCATGATCTACGGTGAATCGGAGGAACTGGACTCCCTCCCTCCTCAGAAGGCTTTCCACCGTGCTCGTGGGCTACTGAGAGCAGCTGCCACTCTCATACCGGGCTCCGCCAGACACGCACCACTCGTTCAACACAACTCTTTAGAGCAGACAGGTAGCACAGACAGCACAACGGCTTCTGTGGAGTTGCATATTTCTCCATTGCAGTCCTTAGATCTCCAGAGCACCCATGCAGGCAGACAGTTCTCTCCAGAGATAGAGATCCCAGCCCAGGCTCGCTCAGGTGGTGATGCCCCTTTCCTGGTTCCCTCCTTCTGTCAGAGCATCTGTAAAAACTACAGTGACCTCCACATCGGTGGTGACCAGGTGCTGCCTCTGTCAGCTAATGACGGTGAACTCCGGATCTGTGCTGATGACCAGGTTGTCGGCCCCTTCCTGCAGTCATGTGATGTCCCCCCAGCTGTGGAGGATTCACTCCCGGGACAAGCGTCTCAGGGTGGGCTGCCGTATCCACAGAGAGGAGGTTCTCATCGTTGGCGACTGGGGAGCGGCCGAGATCGAAGCTTTTTGCTCCAGGGGGGCGAAGGTCCATTCTCCAACTCTCTTCTAAACCACTACCTGGAGCAAAAGCTCTTGGATCTATACCAGCAATACATGATGGAGAACATGGCGAGAGAGGGGCCCCCTGGTTCGGATTCTGATGCCGGCCCCATTTGCCCTCTACTGGGCTCAGAGCTGGTCCTCACCAGCCTGGATCAGATCACTTTGCAGCTCAGCCGGGAAGGCAACCTAGAGGCTGGCCTGGCCAAGGACATGGTCCTGAGCTGCTTGCTGCGGGTGGCTGGAGACATGCAATCAAGTGAGATCAGCACTCCCTTTCTACAGATTTCAAATGAGGCCTCCAGGGAGCAGCTGACGGAGGATAAAGAGGAGTAACCACAGTGTCAAGGAACTCTCTCATCCAATTCTCCCTTTCCGTTTAGTTTAACACTGAAAAAAAAATTAAAGATTCAACTAATAAACCATTTTATTCTCATTTTTCTTTCATAAGCTCCTGAGAGGCTGTTGAAAGCTAGTTCTCCGTGATTAAGTAAATGAGTGGTATTTAGGAATTATCATTTATATTTGCAGTTACGCCACTGCCATGCGTCTTTTTGTGCAGATTTCTCTTTCTAGAGGGACAATAAAGAGAGGAACTGAAAACAATGTTTCCCCTTTCTAAAGAACATTAACTTCTAAAACGCATCAACACCTGTCCGCTGTTACTTTCTGTATCGATCGCCAGGTCTTTGGACATTAAATGTTAATAACTGTACTGTTAAACATGTTCTAAATGTTTCTTCGCGATAAAGTAAAGGTGACCATGTCTTTTCTGTTCAATTAAAAATGATAGAATAAAACTATGCTGTAAGGTTAAAGTTCCTCTTTACTCAAACATTTGTTTTGCATATTTTTTACTTCATGTTTGACCTTCACAGTGCATAATGATGTACAGAGCTGTGCGAAAGTCTTTCAAAAAGCAATATCTGGTATGAACCATCCTTCGCCTTTAAATCAGCTCCAGTCCTCCTGGCTACACTAGTTTTTCCAAGGTATTCAGCAGGTAGGTTGTTGCAGACTTTTCAATATCTTCTTTCCTCGTGCAATCCCAGACCGACTTGGATTTTAAGATGAGGGGCTCGGTGGGGCCATAACATCTGTTGCAGGACTGCTTGTTCTTCTGGTAGCCGAAGATAATTTGTTACAACTCGGGGTTGTTGTCATGCCGCAGTATGAATTCGGGACCGAGCAGATGCTTCAATGATGGTATCGTGTAAAGTGTCTGAACACAAAGTGCCTACAAACATTTTGTATATAATCTAAATGCACGCAAGAGCCGGATATTCAATATGTAACTTCCAGAGAATAAATACTAGAAATTAAAATTGTTATAGATCCTGGATGTTTGAATCAGGAGAAGTAGAGGTAATTTAACTTTTTGGGAAAAGACACATCAGACACAAATGAGTTCTTACAGCATGGTATTCTTATATCACTTACAGGTACATCTGGTCTGTATCTTTAGTAGGTGTTCCTTTGTTTAGAGTAAGGACACGCCTGTTGACCATGCTGCTGAGAAATACATTGCCAAGCCTAATGCAAACGTCTAAAAATCTGCATTTAAACATTTAGACCCCACACATCTAAACTGTTTCATTTATTCTCACAAACAATCAGGATCATTATGATGCTCTTACAAAGTCTGCAGTTTATTAGACAGTCACAAGGGGGAAGCATTATCACCTAACTTATTAAACCCTGATGCCTTTGGCACACACCCTACACCCCTCTATGTCTTACGTTCCTCCTCCCTCACCAAACATTTATCCATCTAGTTAGTGCTTCCTATCATCTGTACTCTGCTACTCTGAGTCTATGATGTCATCAGGTCTGGGTTGTAAATCTGCGGCACGCAGGCGGTCAGCCACTAACGCCACACGTTACACTGCATTTGTGATACTGGTATATGTTTGAGATAAGGATATCTACACGGCATGATTTATTTGGGGAAAATACTGCACACGTCAAATGAGACACCAGCAGGGCGGCAAGCCAGAAAACATTTTGCACATTGGAAGTGACATTTATTTTTCCACGTTTCCCCCCTTATTTAAAGTGCTTTGAAAAACCTGCAGCTCCATTCCAGCTCAGTGTAGCTGTGGCCTTCTGAGCCAGTGTTTGATCAGCTTCCTTGTTTCCTGTCCAAACAGAGCCACAGGAGGAAACTGTGTTTACCGAGCTGAGTGCGGCAGTCGGAGCCCTGTGAAGTCTCAAGGCCGCAGAGACACATGTTTGGTATTTCTGCTTCTATCCGGATTGAACATTCCAGGTACATGTTAAAGGAACCAAGTCCTTACAGACCGAAACAGAATTGCTCACATAAATATGATTCAGCCAATGCCAAACCCAGCAGTGTGAGCAAATTTCAAATAAACTGATTTCCACAGACCTTGGAAAAATGAAAAACAGACCTGTTGTTCCAGCAGAAGAGAAGCCATGAAATAAGAGCAGCGACAGAGACTGATGAAACGAATGGTAAACTAGAGTGATTTCAAAATGTGGAAAAAACAACAACAAAAAACCCACACTTCTCTCTTGGTCTAGCAATGAAACCAACAGGGAGGTTCAAGTGTTGGAGTGTCTTTCAGTGGTTCATAAAGTAATTTTCTTGTCACAAAGAGCTTTTAACATGGAGGGCAGTAGAGGCAAGGCCACAAGATTTCATATCAAAACCAAGGTCCTAGATACACTCTCACTATTGTAGCTCTAATGCCTGAAGCACTCTATGACTTGCTTTCATTTAAAAAGCTTTTACTATGTAGCCTTGTTAATTGGAACAGTCACATATGTTTACTTATATTTCTTTTCTTTTTATGAGTGATTAAAAACCCTCTATCGCAATCTGTGTGCCTATTGATAATCAAGATTCTTTGGGCTCTTTACACAATTAAAACATGGATACACACGCACACGAAAACACATTAACACACACATTTCTCTTTTTTTTTTAAATTGGAAAAACGCAATCCTCACTCACAGAAAGTAAAGTACAGACACGCACACAAGTGAAAGCATTTCCGACTATTGAGGTGTATTGAGGCACTTAATTCAATTAACATTCATTCAGAAGCTGAACTCTTTTTCCTTTTTTTCATGGTTGACCTTGAGCGAATGACTTTAAAAAAAAAAAAAAATGTCATTCTTTTTTTCAGATTACATCTACTGGAGTGACCCAATGTCCAAATGGCAGCGTGCTGGAACATTTAATGACAGCCGCGCTCTGTGTCTGGCTGATTGACACTAGGACACATAGGTGGTGGAACGGAAGAACACACATTTCCCGGTCAGTTAGCCGCTCAAGGTTGCAGGGAGCCTGCAGCGGCGTGGGTAACCTTGGTTAAGCTAGAGCAGACAGAGGGAAACCTTGAGAGACAGCGGTGCAGCAGGATCTTGCTCTCAAAGAGCTGAGAAACATAACGTGTTCATGTTTGATTATATACTGTATCACAGCACACAGTACACAGACGAACGTGGAAGGCAGCTGGCTGGAAAAACAGATTTTATCCACATGTTCTTTTCTATCTAGGTCGTTTATTCTACATTAGTTGGCGGTTTCAAAATGACACTCATTAGTAAATCACTAAGAGTTTTACATTGTTGGCAATATGGTAACTCTAATTGGTTTTAGTTTGTTGTTTTAAGGTTCTCAAATAAGTTCTTGAAGTTCTAATGTTAAAAACAACACTGTGCTCTCATGGTCTTCTGGTTTGTAATGAAAACTGGTCTATGATTATTATTAATGACACAAACACAGATTGTGAACTTTTTTTTTTTTTAATTGACTTTGACCTAAATCTGTTGAGATTGAACTTTTAAGAGAAAGTTGATGCTGTCATTTTAAAGCTTTATTACAAAATATGTCGTGATCTTCTAAGTGATTTAAGTGGTAGACCAACTTAAATATGTATGATGGGAATCAACTTAGCTACTCTGCATCACACATATATTACCGCTTTTAATGCTTCGATATGGCTTTTATTATGTTTTTAGGTATATTTACAAACCATTTAAAATGACCTCTTTCACTCTTCCGTCTATTATCTTTTTTGTTGTTGTTCATCCTTTATACCCCCACAAAAGGCTCAGTATAATAGGGTCGAATATATTCTGAAAAAAGTACATGATTTCATGCATATAATGAGTCTTGCAAATTAGAAATAACAACTCCCTCAAAGAAATGAAGTTCACCATTCAGTCTAACATTGAAATACTGTATGAAAGAGGCGCATATGAAGAAAAATTGCAGAGAAGTGTTTGGAATTCAAAGGTTTTAGTGAAAATTACTCTTTGATTGCTTCATACAAAAAGCAACTACAGTAACACAAGGGCAAAAGATCTATTATTGTCGGTACTCACTTTCTGCTGGCGGGGCCGCACTAAACTAGATTGCTTCCCCTGTCTGCCAGCCTCCATGCATTATGTTTGCAATACTTAGTAATTAGTATTTACTTTGTGATAATTTGACTGTGTAAAGACTTCTTTAGGAATATGCTACATGTAAGCCTAATGCGTACTAAAATATGACAGGCTGTAGAACTAGATTTTAAATTTAAGTTTATCTGAGAAATTCTAGGCTTTATGGTTTCACTTCAAAGGAGAGATTTTAAAACTTTTTCTGTCATGCCCTCCTTTGGAAGAAAAACCAATACCCCCGCCTCGCCACAACATGGTCAAAGTTGAACTTTTATGGAAATGACATCAGATCATAAACATTTCTTTTGTCCTTGCTCTCAGTAATTTATGTTGTGCCAATGTGCAAAAAGCAACTTTCACTTCAACAGACCACTTTTTGTGATATTTGTCACTAGACTGCTCCATCAATCTATTTTTCAATAAGAGAAAAATAAAATGAGAAACTCTTTCTCAATATATCGCTGAGACAAGCCAGCTTCATTCAACATCATTCATCACTAAACTTGAGTGCAACTTCATATGTGCGCTCCTCCTCCCAAAACACTGGAAATCTCTTTGCAGGGCTCAAAGACTCCCAACAACAATTTTTCACGCGTGCGGTTCCCACCTGAAATCCACAGGGAAACAATCTGTGATCCTATTTGTACTGTTTAATCATAGCAAAAACACAGGGGAGGCTCCAATTATATCATGACGGAAAATACTCCCCAACAAATAAGTTCCTTTTTAAATAATTGTTTAGCTGTGAAATGTTGCTTTATCATAATCCCAGGCTCTCAAGAGTGATTTAATTCAATCATAATTGTATTATTTTTGTTGTTGTCACCTTTATTAAATTATGATTTGGAAAATAACCAGCAAATAAGAAAAACGCAGGTGATGTCTATTGTGTCAAATATAAAGGGTGTCAATGTGCTACATAGTCCTTAACCCTTCCAGTATATACAATACGATTACAAATGGGGCCCCATGATTTTCCAATTTGACTGAAACCGGGCCTCCATCTGAATAACAATCAAATTTGTCAGATTCACATCAATCCTCCAAATAAAAACAGCAAGTTTCTGCTCCCTGTCTGTTCAGTGTCTGCTAGCCAAGCCAAACAGTGGACAAAAAGCTAATCTAAATCTCTTAAGAGTTATAACTGCTCCAGCAAGTACAATTTGTACCACAATAACCACCACTCATTAGTACCCACCTCCGGGCTTAAGTATAAAAAAAGTTAGCATTTATGATTAGATATCACAGTTTTTTTGGCATTAACTATTGCTGATCAATGGGCCTGAATACACAAACCAGGTGAAGATTAGACCCCTTAGTGTGTGCAGGCCCTGTTAAAGCACAGTAACAGTAGGAAGCTTTAAAAAAAAAAAAAGATACATGGCTAAGGTAGCCCAGTCTCATAGCAAAATGTGTAATAGCTATCTATATACATCTAAAACCCAAAACTGAGTTAGTTTCCAACAAAAACTCTAAATTGGTGAGATGCCTACGCATGTAGTTTTAGTTCCTAAACCACAAATGCATGTAAAACAACCAAAGAGATGCAAAACGAGCACAAAGAGTTGTATTATTAACGCAAAGAAATCACCACAGAGACGCAAAATAACAAACGACATGCCAAACATCCCCAAAAAGATAGAAAAATGAACACAAAGATGTAAAACAACCGCAGAGATGCAAAAAACAACAACTAAGAGATGCAAAACAGCCCAAAAAAGATATAAAATCAAGATGTAAAATGACCAAAAACATAAAATGACCAAAAAAAACATGTAAAATTACCATGAAGAGATGCAAGAGTTGTTAAACAACCACAAAGAGTTGTAAAATCACCATAAAAAGATGCAAAATGACAACTGGAAAGTCATCTAACCTCAAGGTTACTAGAGTCTAAACTTATTAGCAAGACTAAAGAATTGTAACAACATGCCTTACAATATTTGACAAGACATACAGACGTTAACCATGAAGGGAACTGTGTCAGCTGTCCGCAAATAACTGGATATTGAACTAATTTAAACTTCCCCTGTACGAGTATCAGCACAAAATGGGGGGTCTAACAATTGGAATATTTGTCCTCAACCGTCAGTTCGCAATGTGATGAAATTTCCTCAGTACTCCCTGTGATGCAAACAGTTATTGTAAGAAGTCTATCTATGTCGATGTACTCCAATCCCAGAAAGGAAAATGTTTAAATCAAACACAACAAGGTTTTGGCAGTTGTTATCCATCAGACATAGTATGCTAAAAGGGTTACGCTTTACAGCTGGGCAAACATTACAATTTTGATTAAACACGGTCAACCTGCATTATATGTTTTAATCGGCCTTCCTGCTCCGCCATTCTGTCAACGTCTCTGCTCATTATGTAGCCAGTCACTATGTGGGCCAACAATGCACATAAGCACCAAGCTCCTGCTTGCTTTTATCCATTGATGGATTCAAGTTTATTCAAACAAGACGGCCGTGTCGTCAGTATTGACAGAGAGAGAAAAAAAGTACCATTACTTGTATGGTTCCAAGGTGAAATTCTGCCACATCTTCATGGTTCATTTATGTCAGCTGTGAATATGTTACACTCATCTCAATTACCTTTTGTTTAATTTATACTTCAGCGTAAATAGATGTTTTCTTATTGGCAGTATGAAGTATTTGTGGTTTAAAGTAAGAGTTATGGCCAATTAGACACTTTTGAATGTTTTTATTTTTTGTAAATACATTAAAATGTATGCATTTCTTGTCTTCTCGACCGTACAAAACTGTGACCGTTACAGCCCCGTTACCAAATCAGTATGCTTATGCCTTACTTTGAAGAATGTAAATACATTTTTATTGTGGAATGCATTACTATAATATCAGAAGACACAAAAAAAATAAAACGCAAAAACAACCTCGTTCAGGTCAACCAGTCACAGCAAAAAAAAAAATTAAAATGGAGAACGTCTTTTACTTCTACAGTTTTCCTGTCTCATGAGACACAATATGCAGCATGTCTGTTTTTCTTTGAGCCTTTAGTAGTTTCACTCCGTTTCAGTTTAAAAGTCTTTGCAAGAGTTTTGTACTCAGCATCTGAATTTAAGCGAAGCGTGTTTCTCCAACACCAAGGAAACTGCCTTAAATGTGTACCTTCAGTTCTTGGGATATCCACTGTTGAGAGCGTAGAGTCGGCCAAACATCAAGGACTGCTGCATCCACCAACAGGACAGCAACTTCATCTGTTCCAGGCTCTTCCAGTAGCTCCAGAAGGCCAACTGTCATCTCTCCAACATATGGTTACACAGTCTGGTTGAAGAAAACAATACAAAGTTTGTCAATTGTTCACAATGTTGGATACATTTCAGATAACACCCAAGTACCTCCCCATATAAAGCATAATTACATTACATTATCATCTCAGCAGGCATGTGACAATATGTGAAGTGCCAAAATATAAGGGCAAAACTAGGTATCTTGGCTTGAGTGATATAATATTACTTCCACGTAAGTAAGTAAGACAAATCCAAAATAGCTAAATATGTTTCCACAGAAATTCCTATATTTGGACTTTTAAACTATTTAAAGGTCACCTATTTATTACTTGGGTTTCCTGTTATTCACATAAGTGCATAATGATAACCTCTTTCATCTTATCAATGTCCCTGCCTGTGTGTATGCAGATCCTTGGGACTCTCGCTCAGCACTTGCCTTGCTCTCGGTATCTCTGCTCTGTGCACTCGCTCATTTTGACAGTGTTATAACTTCCCACAATTCCAGCCAATCACAAAACTGGAGCAGGTGATTTCTGACTGTTTATTTTTTTTCCTTTATTATTATAGTATTAATATCGGATAACAGGTGAGGAGGGAAGGACTAGAAGAATGAAAAATGGCTCTAAAGCCTCACGTAAGTATCTTTATTCAGCGACGGCCACATAAATTTCAGTTTGAAAATCAATTGTTTTTTTTGCTTGCCATAGCTTGGTAGGTTTTCTGGATAATTTCTGGCATATATGCAGTTTATTTTTATTTTTTACGTGCCTCTATTTTCTTAAAATTAAAAGCACTCACCTGTAACAGGTGTAGAGTTGAGTCTAATATTTATATGACAAGCAGAATAATTTCTTCCCCTCTATACATGCAGTTATTACTATAATTATCAATAATCCATGGCCAGGCTGTATAGCTTAACAAGTTAGTTAACATGTTTTGTTCATTGTTGTCTATATGGAAAAATGTAGCTTTATTCCCATTATGCCATCACGTTCATGAATGAACACAAGAAACCTCTATAAAAAAAAACAACCTGCCAAACCAGTACACCAGGGATGGAGACACACGAGGGTAAGTACAGTTTAGCCGTCGAGTGAAAACGTAAATACTTCGGATATGTGTCACTTACCAAACGCTGCTATCAAACTTTTTTTCGTGTATGCACATGAGGGCGGGTGGGAAGAGGGGGGAGGGAGGGGGAGGGGGCGACGGAGGCAGGGGTCAGGGCAGCGTTGCTAGGTGACTGGACGGAAACCGAGACAATGCCGAGATAAAAATCCCCATATAAGGCCTGCTTAAGCAAATTCAAGCAATACATCATAGCTCAATAAAAAAAAATTAAAAAAAAATTCCTCATAATATATAAAATAATAATAACTTACCAAATGTAAAGTACCTCTGTAAAAGTCACCCCCACTTTTCCACTGTTGTGAATCTTAAATAGTTGCAGCACACTTCAGATCAGATAGAAAGTCGGTGCCAAAAACATTAAATTCCATCCGTATACCACTTTATCCTGAACAGGATCATGGGGGGGCCTGGAGCCTGTCCCAGTCGACCGGGTTACACCCTGGACAGGTCACCAGTCCCTCACAAGGCTACCACAGAAAGACATTCACACCTATGGACAATTTAGAATCACAAATTAATTTACTTACATGAGACCAAAGGTACTTTACTTGTTTGCTCCTCTTGTTGGTTTAATAGGCTATATGTGTCCCGTCTTTTATTTATATGCACACCTCTGTGACTTAACTTGTGCTGATTGAACTTTTGTTGGTTATACGTTTTGCACTGTGGACCAAGATATTACACATTTTGAGGTGAGACTAGGTTGGCTGAGGCGTAGACAGCATTTTGTTGAGGTGGAGCTAATTTAAACTACCTTAGATACTCTTCTGCTGGTTTGATTTACAACTGTACAAAAAAAATCTCTATCTGCAAAGTGACTGGAAAAGCTTTAAAAATGAGAGACGGAAAAGGTCAAGAAAAGTTGAAGAAATGACATTGTCCTCTGATATGTGGGAGGTAGAAGTGCTGTATAAAATTGTATAAAAAAATAATGGTCTGGTTGTGATTTCTGAGGTTTCAGAAGATTAGTTATTTCACAGCTCTTCAAAAAAGCAGAAAGTTGAATACTTTCCGTTTGGAATATCAAAAGATGGGAAAAACAGCATTTTCAAGGCCTTCTGGATCTTTAATCGCAAAATGTCAAAGTCAGACAGCATGACTCATTGCCTACTGACGAATCCCTCACAGAAATTTGAAAATGTCTTTGTTATTGTTCAAGGTGTGTATGTTTCAAATGCAGAATACCTCACTGACAAATTTAATGAGAATTTGGGGAAATGGGAATGACAACTATGCATGCTATCTCTCAAAAAAAGAAACCAGTCAAACTTTTTAATGTTTTTTTACAGGTGTGTTTCACCTCTCAATGTCGCTTCACTTGCTTTCTCACATGTGAGCTCTTCCTTGTGTTCCATTCAACCTCTCCCCCCACATCTCTTCCTGGCTCACCGACATTGTTATTTGTGTCATAATTTACCTCCTTATGCAAACATGACCCTGTCCTCAATATGCTGTAAGGCAAAAATATTCATACTGTAGTCACAGAGACCAATAAAGAATGAGATAGGAGAGACATAAATTATTGCTCTATGGCTACAGTATTTCATATTTCACTCAGTAGCATTACACACACCCACACACTTATGCATGCCTGTCTTACCTGTGTTTTCAGCATAGGCTATACATACAAAAAAGGTACATTATTTCATCGTGTGACATCTATTGAAAGAAGATAAATAGATTAGCAGAGACAAGCAGAGATGGAAAGAAAGGACAAGTGCGGGAAAGAGGGACGAAGGCAGGTAGTTGGGATATACAGGAGTCAGGTAAGGCAATCTGCATTTAAATTGCTGTTATCTCTGATGTTATGATACTTCCTGTGCGGTCAACCTCTGTGACATGTTGAGACAGTGAACGCAGCGTGAAGACGGTCTTAAGTGGAGGCTGAATGAAATGAACCCTTCAGGAGGGCACTGGGGGACTATTGTGTCATATGGACTTGGTAGCAGATGTACCCTCATGGGTTTGACCTTGGCAGCCTCTCCCCCCTCTCCTCCTCCCTCCCTACATGTCAACCCACCACAACTCCCTCCACCCCCCAGGGTTCCACTCAACCTTGGCTAATTAGCTCACATCCCAGTGGCAAATGTTCAACACACAATTTATCCACAACAAGGACATTACAACTGCAGCGTCCTCTCTCTGCACGGTCTCTTGCTCCGTCTCTCATGTTACTGGCACTCATTGAAGCTTGTTGTTTTTTGGCATTTGTATATTTTTTGGGCATTTGTATATTACCGGAAGGAAGGACTTATTACCGGAAGGAAGGACTTATTTTTAATCCTTAAAATCAAACTTCTGTGTGTTGCTGTTTTTTGTTCTTTTCTAATATTTAATTTAAAGTTGTTATAATTCATATTTTTATGTTAGTAATGATTCAAATGACAATAAAATGTGAAAGGAGTCATTTAGAGTGATGATCCCACAGAGAATTATGACCCCTGTCTGAAGTTCCCCTCAGCTCGATTGAGTATTTTAGTGTCATTCAGCTCATTGTTTTGGCTTTAAGTTCCACAACTTTACAGTTTTGGCTCTCAATCATCGTTCTCATGACCGTCCTTCTCAATCACAGCTGGAAGCTGATTTTAGTGGACAAGCTGATAAATTGACAATCGTCTACCTGTAAAGCATTACACAGCAGGCAGACAAAGCTAACATGTTAAGGAGCCACACAGTTTTCTAAAGGGTTGGAAGAGATCCCAAAATCAGAGCTAAGAGGTGAGTCAATATTGGATGTGTGAAAAGGTGACCGCTTGCAAATACGCTAGCCATATTGATTTAAAGCAGGGGTGGGCTGTTGTTTTTGTCATCATTGTGCAACAATTCCATAATAACTTTCAGCATGTTGTAAAGAGAACACTAGGCCTCTACACAGTGCTCCTTTTCACTGTGTATTCAGGCTTTATAATATTTAGGCTGTACTTTAGGTCAATCAAGGGTCACTTTAGAGAAAGGGTCTTTGTATTGGCTGTTCTAAAAGATGCAGATCTGCAGTCACATCCCTTCAGATATTAAGACTGATTTAATGGCAGAAAATCATGGAGCAAAATTGGATCTTCCAACATCTGGCAACCCTGCAAAGCAACCCCAAGAGAAGGCAGATGGACTAATCAAAAATAGAGTCTAAAAGAAGGTCTGACAGTAAAAGCAATCAGGGGTGAACTGAGAAAGAAAATACGCTCTCAAGCGAACCCCAAATAACTGGCACATAGAGGGCCGGAAAGAGAAAGACGGGGACAATAAAAACTTCATGGATTTTTTGACAGTCCATTGGTCCACAGATGCAATGGCCTTCTGGGATTTGTCCTGAAGTGTGTCAGAGCTGGAGAGAACTTCAGGATCGAAGCGAGTGCATATGCCAGTGCTTATCTGGCGGGAGGTGGTTGGGGCAGAGAAGGCAGGGTGGAGGAGTAGCAAGAGGAGGGCTGTATTTTCATATTTTGGCATTTTTCTCTGCCTAGAGCTGGCTACAGCTCTGTTTAAAAGTTGATAATACAGTGAACCCTCGTTTTTCGCGGGGGTTACGTTCCAAATAGAAACCGTGATAGGCGAAATCCGTGAAGTAGTAACCTTTATTTTACAATTGAAATAGATAGAACTGGACATTAAATATATCTACGTTACATATAGTCGTAATGTGATTTCAATGCACGATGCAAATCCGTGAAGCAGCGAGACCGTGAAAGGTGAACTGCGTTATAGCGAGGGTTCACTGTATACCGGTGTCATTGTTTCTGCTGCAATTGACCTTAAAATCCATCAGTGCTCTCTAAACATACGTGCTTACTGCAGGGTATGTCTGCATAAGTGTTTCTGGGATGCAGCTTTAACCTTTATACTAAATCACCAATAACAGTAACAGAGTGGCTCAGCCACCAACATTTTTTTGTCTGATACCCTCAATATATTGTGTCTCTTAAGGGGTTCTAGTCTAATTTTCTGACATTCTTGAGGATACAATCAGTTTAAGGTAAAAAATGGCTCCTAACTAATGATGCAGAAAGCACTTTAGTGGTAAACCTCCTCCCAGCAATTTTTTTTTTTTTTTTTTTTTTTAGCACAAATGATGTTTGTATGTGTCTTTTTCTGTGCCATCATTCAGTCTGTAAAGTGTGCAGCAACTGTTTGGGCAATGTTACACTATAAATAAACAGAAATTGAGGATTTTAATGTCTAAAGGTCCTCTAAATTAATTACGTGTTTTAATGTTTAAATCGCTAAGATCAAATAATAAACAGTCCTTCAAGTGACTGCTGCCAGCAGTCAGCCTTATTACTGGGTCAACGTTCAAATGAGTCCTTTGATGAGAGCAAGGCTGGTGCTGCACTGACCAAAGTGTTGGACAAAAATCCTATACAGCAGATCTCAGAGACTTTGGAATTGATAGAGATGAACTGAGAAGATCTGAGTAACCTGTGGGTTGAACCACATGGTACAAACCATAAATATAATCTCCAAACCCCGATGCGTGGAAAACTATGCGATTTTAGACTTTAAATCAAATAAATGAACCAATACTAATAAATGGATCACATGTAATTTTATCTATGAAAAACATGGCCAAAAATATATAGTATTTGAATGGGAATACAGAATTAACATGCAGGTTGTTTTTGTCTGCAGCTGTTTGTCAAGTGATCTGGACTATGTCAAGACTCCCACACTTGGCTGCAGTGGCCTGAGTTTGCAGTTTGCGGGGCATCATGCCCCAGATGGATGTCACTGTGGCTCCATCACTCCTTGTATCTAACCATAGCTGGGATCTCAGTTAAAGACTACCTCACAGATACAGAGCTGCTGCTCCTCTTTTTAATTTCAACACACACATTGAAGGTGTAGTTGTTGGTCACACAAATCCCTCAACAGAAAATATAACAATATGTATTATACATAACATATTATGATTATATATGTTATATCTAATTAAATGTAAAGTGCTTCCCTCTGAAATGTAGTTAGGTCGAAGGCCAATGTGGCATCAAATGGAAATTAAACTGAACTACAAGCATTTTTTGTGTGAGGTCTTGTTTCTATAGCGATGAGGTATAGTCTTTGATTTCTCTGCAGTCTGAAAGCCTGTCAAATCATCTATCATTTAAAAAAATTGGTATTTTTACATTTTACTGGCATAAAAATTTGCAAATGTGACAAGAAATTCTGATAAGAAAAACTATGTTCTTAAAAAAACTTTTCCAAGTTAGCTCTTAAATAAATAAATACATAAACATGTTACAATAAAACACACTTTATCCCAAATAGTTAGACTATATCACTTACGCTGTAATGGCAAAACCCTTTGTGCCCGGCCTAAAGGCGAGAATAGCTGATGCTTTGTTTGTTGTAATCACAGTGACCTTGTGTTTATGCACCAACCTTGAACACTGTTACAAGAGGAGAGACAAATAGACTATGAACCATCCTATCACAAGCGTGTGTTACGTGTGTGTGTGTGTGTACTGTTTACCCAAATTCAGTGAGAGGTTCGTAGCTGAGGTAAACAATGAGCAAAGCTGTATTTGTTTAAAGTGAGGCTTTGTGTAACACTGAGTGGGTTTTTTATTAACTACGCACAACTAACTATAAAACTGCAAAATAGGGGACAGGAGTAACTTCAAGGAAACACGGTTACTTCATCACAACTGAGCAAACTGTGCAGGATTGTAATCGGTGGTTTAAAAACTGTGTAAAAACACTCACAAGTGGACTTTTAATCAAAATGACATATTAAAACACCTGAAGTCAGTTCTGTTCATATCATCAGCCATAAAAATCCCCAAATCTTCAGAGGCTCAAATGCTTTTCACACAGGATGTGACTGTCTGACAAAGATGCTTCCACTAATTCAGCTGTCTAACTGTGCGACGGCTCGCTCATGCTTTACATGCATAAATGTGAGTTGAAGCACCTGTTTTGGCTTTGAGTGTGTTTTTCTAAAGATTTACATCTTAGGAGGAACCAGTGGACTTGGGCTGAGCAACATTTACACAAGACAGTCTAAATGTTTTCAGAGATGGACTGACACCTCGCTCAATAGGCAATGGGCTGACACTCCCCCTTTAGGGATACGTTACATATCTAATAATTTGATATTGTTTGAATGGCTCATTTGGCTAAATTGTTTTGACTTACCTTAATTTTGCCCGTATGTTACCAACTCCAGGTCCTTTCTTAATCTTTAGATTTTTAATGTTCCCGTTTATTTTGTTTATTTTAATCTCTCTTGTGTTTCATTGTATCTTTCCACATTCATTTCAGTGTTTGAGTCATTTTTACAGTTGCATTGTTTGCTCCTTCATTTTTTTCAGTTTCATAAAAACAAGACAAGGTTAAATATCAATCTGTACATATTACCTTTCATTTTTCCAGCACATTTAAAGCCAATGTATATTCTTTCGTCGTGTCAAACACACACACGCGCATACACGCTCATAGACTTTCACTCTGTTGTAAGTTGGTGACATGAGTCCTTGGAAAGTGCAGTATTCAATTTGTAACTATTATGGAGACAAGGACACAGTCCTTTATGTGAGCAGCCACAGAGAGAAAATGGAGGCAGTCACTATAGCAACCGCCAGAAGAGTGCCCAACAAATCAACAAACAATGCGGTACAAGACTTTTCCAGGGGAGCCATTTAATGCAAAGCCTTGAATCATACAAAGTTTCTGAGACCTGTCTTGTAACGTCTGTGGGTGTCTCAGCCCCAAGTGTTTGGTAAAAACCTTGTGTTTTTCTCCACACTTGTGTTTCAAGGCCGGCTCAGCTGAATGTGCCAAAGAGCTGTCTTCTTGGGTCACGGCAACCTCAGTTTCATTTGTGTGATCACCGTTTAGGAAGTGCTTACCCCTGCAAAAACATATTATAATAATTACTTATTGAAAACATATTGTATATTTACAATCTGCACATATTCAGAAGGTTCAGAATTTATATTATTTGTTGTGACAGAATAAGCAAAGTAGCAAAAGAGATTATTTTGTCCTTCAGTCGGGTCATCTGAGGGTGTGAGAAATCCAATGGCAGTAAGGACTTCAGTTAGAACTGTTTTAATAACTGTATTTCTCTTATTAAAGGAGGTCTCTCAAGTAAAAAAAAAAGAAAGAAGTACTTATCATAAAATGCTAAGACAACAAAACCCCTTGAATTTACTTTTATTGTGACTTCATTTTTCCGTTAAACTTGATTTCTTGAATGTCGCTTTCATTTTCCCAGGCACCTCGTCTGAGAAAATATCTCCTTTGGTTCTGACCTTGGTCTAAATTTCACCACCAGACACAAAACTGCGTCGTGGCTGATGCTGTCTGACTCGGACCGTCTGGGTGTCACAGCAATTCGTTTAAGAAGTGCAGATCAGAGACATACAAGTGTGTACATACAAGACATACAATGGTTTTGTTTCTACACTTAATTTTTTTTGTACATCCCGATCTTTTGGGATTATGTGTGTACCGACATTTCAGAGCAGACCATTTATTGGCAGAAGGGACATGAGGAAGAGAAGACTGTTTTCTTTGTTAAAGTGTGAAAAGACACTCTTGTTTTGCAAATTTAAGTTGAGTTAGAGGAATCTTGGGTATAATTTATGCTGAAATACTGTTTAAGAGCTGTATACAAACACAACTCCTTTTACAGTGGTGTGCTTTTGTGAGTCTTCATGTCCTAAAAGTTAAGTTGTGGGGCTGTGAGAAACTTGAAACATTTTAAACTGGGCACAGGATCAGCAGGCATCAGGCCAGAGAAAGAATCTGCTGCACATCACAGAAAACTAAGAACAAGTTATCAGAATAATACATTTTCGTTGATCGGTGTGCCCTTGGTGTAGTGGCCAAAAAGTGACCCAAAGGTCATGCGATAGCATTTCGTTCAAAAACTGATGTGATATTTTTTAAGTCATGACAAAGGAGGGGATCAAACCCCTAACTTTCTGGCTGAGAGGGAGGAGTGCTAAACACTGCACCATCTATCTTCCCAGGAATTAGACAGCATTGTGACAAATCTTTGGCTCACTGCAACCTATAACTCCACCATCCATAAATATTAATTCAAATGCGACCAAAATTGCTGCAGACATTCTTTGGATAGTAGATATACGTATTTTCAAGGGGGTCTGCAGTGATATTAAATATCTTCCTGTAATGTGTAGCGTATGCAAAGCTTGTTCAACTTCTCCAAACGTTTCAACTTCACTAAAAGTTGAATCACTATCAACAGGCCAAGGTGGAATCTGAACCATTAATAGCAACCTTGGTGAGGTAGAATCTTTTTTTTACCTGTTGAGTTAACCAGACTGTCGGTTAAGTCACTGGAAAATCTGAGTGAACTCCGTGAAACACTTTCTCTGCCACAGCTCCACTATCCGGTGCCAGAGATAGTCCAGATAGTCTACGACGCTGCTTCAGAGCTGGAAACGACCTCATGGAGGCACGGTTTAGAGCCCCGCTAAGGTATTACACATGGTTCACGATTCACGGTGGGCGAGTCCCCCTGAGGACGTGGTTCACAGAGAGCTAGACCTTCTAAGGCGAGTCCCTCTAAGGGTAAGCCACAGAGTGCTTTTGGGTTTGCATCGTACATGCAGTCATACTGATACCAAACTAAAGGTCAGCAACAATACAAAAACCCTAATACAAAATAATAATCCCATTAGTAAATTTGAATGCGATATTATGCCTTTTTAATTTTTTTTATTTTGGACAACATGCTGTAGTATGAATGACAGTAGTGCAGTGGTTAGAGCAATTCCCTCACAGTGAGAAGTAACTGGGTTCGATCGCCACTTGAGGCATATGTCAGTTCAGAAAAAGGTCATACTCCAAAAAGTGATAATAATTTTTTTTTAAATTTTTTTTTTAAATGTGTATATAGTATAGCCAGGGCGATGTGGTTAAGTTTGATGTTTCGCCGTGACACAGGAAGTTCATGTTTAAGGTCAAACAATGCTCCAAACCTCATGAAACTTTGCACATGCGTCAGTACCCAACTTTCATGAGTTTTTGAAGATGTAAAGCCGCCGATAAAAGCCAATTTTCTTTTAAGAAGAATAAGGAACGAGATCGAGAACAAAATTAATTATTAAAAATTTATATGCGGCCCCTGGCACGCTGCATGTCGGGGATCCAGCGGGTCGGGGCCGCCGGCTCCCCGACGTGCAGCACACAAGGGTCTGCATATTCCCGCTGCTTGCAGTTATAATGTTATAGTTATAATCTTAATGAAATCAAACTAAATGTTTGACACTATTTATGGCCAACATTTTCCAGCAATCATCATTTAATGTATAGGTCTATAGATTCTGCAGTTACGTCTCTTTATGTTAAATTTTATAAACCACCATTCCAACCCACAATGCATGAGGGACTCATAGGAAATGATGCGCTTGTGTAATCCATCTTAATTTAATTCAATTGACAAGAGGCTTGGCTGTTTATGTGTCAGCCTGAGGTTGGGGTAATACTGTGTGAAATATGATCAAGGTGTTGAATCAGTGTTTGGTTGCCACAAGTTCAATATGAATTTGGGTCTGGTAAGACCAGACTTGTTTTTCTAACCAACTATACTAAAATTGTAAGAGTATAGCTTCGGTTTAAAAACAAAATCATTTTATTCATAGTTTTCAGTCTTCCTTTGATTTATTTAGATGCAAAAGTTGTTCATACAGTAAAAAAATGTTAAAAAACATTTATTACTATGACAGAATATACTGTATGTTCCATAGGCTCCAGCTATTGAAGCTATGTGACCTTGACACTGAAACATCCAAGACTGTTTGTTTTTTTATAGCTTCTGCTTTAATTTAATGTAAATCTGAATTTTATGTGCACAATTTTGATGTAAACTGACATATTTGGTATATTTTGGTACTTTCTGACAATCACTGTATTTAAAATTATGCACAATAGCTTCAAATAGTATTTGGTTGCTCATCATGAGCTCGGGGTCAATGGGGTTTAAGATTTTAAAGAAATACTGAAGACAGATTTACTCTGTCAGATGAAAAACGTGGTGGAGTGGGAAGCTACTTAAGTCCAAATCTGATAAATAAACAAAGGAAGAAAGGGAGGCTCCGAGAGCAAGACAAAGAGCGACATAGCACTGTAGCTGTCTTTTCAACTCTGTGCTTTTGCAACAAGACATAATGTAATCTCTCCTTGAGACGGAAGGATTTTTATAACCTGCGCTGGCTGGGCCTTGAGCAGGAGAAGAGACAGGCTGAGTGAAGGCTGTTTATCCTGCAGTGTCCTTGATATAAACATGTGAAAAATCTCTCTGTTTTTTCTCTCAGCTAAATCAATACAAAGACATTCGGCCTCTGAACAATGTTGTAGCACTACAGCAAAAGTTTTTCATCCTGGCTCTATTCATGACTGCGTCCTTCAAAAGAAACAGAGCAAGGGACACTGTGGTCCTGCTTACAGTGATTTCATGAATATAGCCATGCACTCAATGTCATCCTTTCTCCACACCAAAGACAACTTTCCGTGAAGACCCTCATTTGACAACGCCATGGTATTTGTTAGGTGGCCACAGTAGAACTGCTACTTTTGCATCATTCTCCCATTGTGTTTCTCAACCTGAACTTCTTTGCTTATAGTTTCTGCCTGTTTAACCTCCTCTGTAATCACTTCTGATTTCCCCCGAGTCCCCTTCCTCTTCCCCCCTTTCGGGCAGCAGCCAACCCTAACCTGTGATCCCTCTTAGGAGCAATTAAGATAAACCTCTAATTCATCTGCTTTATCCCGACCTGTCCTTTTCAGTCTCTCACTCACTGACCTCCACTCCTCCTCCCCCGCTGCTCCCCATCCTCCTTTAGTGACAGAAGCAAGGAGAGCACTGAGTCATGACATCATAATTCACCAGCCCCAGTTTTCACGGTTAAATCAATATCAGTGTGTCCGAGTCAAGGTTGGAGGCTGGCCTTCGCAGCTCTGCTCTTCCTACTTCTTTCTAGTGGAAAATCATATAAATTGTCCCTAAAATAATTAAGCCTTCAGATTCATCTCTGGCCTATATTTTTTTTACCGGCTCCTGTCTGATAAACCGCACTGCCAGAGAGTCAAGGTAATGCTGAGAATAGAACCAGTTTCTGATTCCTTATCTGTCTCTTCCCCTTTCCTTCACTCTCACAAATAGTGTTTTTAATTAAGCAGGCCAACTCACTGTAGCTTTTTGACTTTGATGTTATAACAAATTGTGCCATGAGGATGAGATGATGCAGTCATTAGTCTTCTATTTAGATATTTCTTAACATTTCATAGATTAAAGCTGCAAGTGTACATCGTGAATTCTTGCAAAAATGACTTTTTTTTTTTTTTTTTTTTTTACACTAGTGTGTCTTGAGTATGTGAGAGCTCTGAGTATGAGAAAGGGAGGAGGAGAAAGAGGAGGTGTCTGAGCCTGGGGAGGCGGAATATGCAGAGTCTGAACAAGCTCTCAAAGCGTGGGGAGACACGGGAGCTAATATAAACGTGCTGCCCTTCACTCGGGGCTATCAGGGGCTAAGAAAACAGCGCTACCTCTGCCACTGACCTCCGGCACTTCAGAGAGACAGCGGGACGCGCTGAGGTCCGGCCCATGTAGAGCGGCCAGCGGTCATGGCCACGCTGGAGGGCTGCCGCTGTCGGGGTGCCAGCAGCCGAAACAACAACAGCATTCTCTACAGCATTTTGAAGAGTGAGAACCTTGTGACCGCAGAAGAGCAACAACAACAACAACAACAACAACAACAACAACAACAACAACAACAACAACAACAACAACCAACAACAGACACTGCAACACTTGTTCCAGAAGACTCCCCCCTCCGGCTCAGCCTCGCTGCAGGAGCTCCGACAGCAGCCGTGCTCCTGCGGCTCGATGCGGCGTAGAGGTGTCCTCCGCTCCCCGCAGGTAACCTGCAAAGCCGCTTCCGCGGTTCTGGTGAAGACGCTGCGGTTCGTGAAAAACGTCCCGTGTTTTCGTGAGCTGCCGGAGGACGACCAGCTGATGCTGATCCGGAGCGGCTGGGCGCCGCTGCTCGTGCTGGGACTCGCGCAAGACCGAGTGGACTTTGAGACCACGGAGACGGTGGAGCCCAGCATGCTGCAGCGCATCCTCACGGGTGTTCCGGACAGGCAGAGCGAGGTCCTGGCCGGCCAGAGCAGGGGTGCAGCCGGTGTCTCGGTCATGGATATCGACGCCGTCAAAGCGTTCCTGAAGAAGTGCTGGAGTGTAGACATCAGTACGAAGGAGTATGCGTACCTGAAGGGAGCTGTGCTGTTTAATCCAGGTGGGTCAACGCTTTCTATTAAAGTTATTTTACGCAGGTGGCACACAGCTGATTTACAGGTGCCATCTGTCAAGGCATCACACAGGCTACTTACAGTTACTTAAACTGGTTTATTGATGAGCTATCAAGGATCAAAAGTTTGGTTTGTTTGAAAATTTCTGCCCTATATTCATTGAAAAGAAGCATATGTTGTGCATCAATTTGCTAAGGCATGCACGCAATAACCTGTAAACATTTGCAGCATGTTGAAAACCATACTGAACTTACTTTTTCTCACTTTCATCTCCCTTCTCGCCATCTTTTTATTCAGATCTGGAGGGTTTGCGCTGTCTGCACTACATCCAGTCGCTTCGTCGAGAGGCGCACCAGGCTCTGAACGAGCACGTCCGGCTGATCCACCGTGAGGACACGACGCGGTTCGCCAAGCTGCTCATAGCTCTGTCCATGCTGAGGGCCATCAGCCCGCCGGTGGTCGCTCAGCTCTTCTTCAGACCTGTCATAGGGACCGTCAACATCGAGGAGGTGCTCCTGGAGATGTTCTACGGAAAGTAGGTCACAGGTCCAAAAAAGACTGAGATGAATTCAGCAAGCTCAGCTGTCAGATGGACTGAGATGCTCCAAACTCTGAGGTGAGGGCAGATGAGGAGGATATTTGGGACTTATTTACAACAACTATATGTGGGAAATCTTCAAGGACTGTAAAAAGACCAACACAAGCAAGAGTGTGTGTGTGTGTGTGTGTGTGTGTGTGTGTGTGTGTGTGTGTGTGTGTGTGTGTGTGTGTGTGTGTGTGTGTGTGTGAGAATGAGAGAAAAAGAGAGTGTGATAAAGAGATGTAATAATAGAGGAAAAATACAATGCAGCTGCTGAAATTCATAACTTATTTGTTTTTATATAAACTATTTTTCTATAATAATAAATAAATAAAATATTACTGTTTGAGTGATATCTGCTCTTTCATCGCTGACACACTTTCCAATGGAGAAAGTGAAACATCAGTCATATACTGAATCGTGCGCTGGAGATAATATATCTCAGCACATAAGCAATGATAACTACAGTGTTCTTAACAAATCAGATGTATGTCACCTTGAATAATCTGAGTCACTTTTGATGTCAGCCACAGTTTACAGGAAGTACTGATAAAGACTTTTCACATCAACAAAAATTAAGACGTGCCTCAGAAAGTCCACAGTTTGGTTACTCATATCAACTGTTTACAGTCCAGTGCAGAAGGTAAGTGGGAGAGTTTTGGCTCTAAATATTGGTGGAATGCCATGTTAGACCACCAGAGTGCAATGGTATACCACATGCAGCAATTGTGCCATTCACATACATCACCCTCCCTATATATATATATATATATATCTGTGTAATAAAAGTGCCTCAGGTAATGTTCTGGCTGTCCTTCCAACTCCGGCCATTACAGTTTGGAGTTTTGTGCAGACTAAAATGCCACTGGCAAGGCATAAAGTATCCAGAAGAAAGACAGAGGACTGGCTCCAGAAAATAAACTACCCATAACCCACAGGAAAAGCATCTATAGACCGCAAATAACACCAGTAATCTAGGCTCATACACTGTTAGGTTCCGTTAATGCTATAGAGGTATGTAAAGAGACATCACTGCATTAATGTTCTGTGGACAGTGGGGCTAAGACTTCCTGCTGTTACAGTATGACAACATGATTTCATTAAGCGAAGTCCCTGAACCCCAGATTTATCCCTCGAGCAGCTGTAATACTTTGTCACTGTTCAAAGGCCAGATGGCCTTTACCTGTGCTCGGTCCCAGTGGTTTTGTTTTTGCCCACACCGGTAAAAAATAACCATGGCTGAAAGGTTCGTATTTGACATTAAACTCAAACAATGGTGAAAGAAAAAGTCAGATAAGTTACAGTAACAATAAACAGTGAAGAAATATAGGAACAGGAGTAAAAGTCCTAAATTCGGAAGTGGACTTAAGGAAAAGGAGAGAAAACGGAGAGGAGGAGCACAGTGCATCGTGGAAGGTCCCTCAGCAGCCTAACGAAGGGATGGTTCAGGGTCACCTGAGCCAGCTCTAACTTCTGGGAACACTGTAACTACTCGAACACAATAGAGGAAGCAGTCATTGTGGAGCACTCAGGGATTATTCACAGGGGCGAACTGGAACCGCTGCAAGAGGACTATTGGCCTTAGCAGAGGTCTGCGATGTCCGAGTGCCCTTCTAGTTACTTTATATACTGGGGAGTTTTAGACTTTCCCCTTCAGAGACCAACAAACTATTATTCTATCTATTTTTTTTTTTTAATTGAAAAGCCATTAGTAAATCTGAATTGTAAAACAGTAGAATAATGGAAATACTCAAGTAAATTACAGGTACTCTCGTGCAGCTGTGTTCAACCAAGTTTGATTTTATTTCTATATTTTTATATTTTTTTTAGATCATTGGTCATCATTCTTTAAAGAAACCCTCACAGCCTCCTTGTCACCAATGATCCCCAAAAAATATGAAAATAAAATAGAACTTGGTTGAACACAGCTGCGGGTCATTTTGATCCAAGGACAACAGGAGGGTTAAGCACAGCACTTGTGCTTTGCTACATTTTGACTGAATAAAGGGGAGGACATGAGAATGAAAAAGAAAGAATGAGACAAAGATAGACATACATCTTCTTTGCCAGGAGAAAAAATAGGGAAGATTTTCCATCTCAGTCTCCAGACCATGAAATGACCTCTTGTTTCTGGGTAGACCTTAAAACTGGGAACATTGCCAATGGTGGCTGAGCAAAAGCACGACTGTGTGCGTCTCTGAGCTGAGAGTCGAGGAGGCAGAGAGTGCAAGGCAGAAGCAGGCACATTATTTAAAAAGTCGGCAAGCACGGGGGGAGGGGGGGGTGTTCAGCAAGCAACAACCTTATTAAACTGCTCTTTGATATTTGATACGAGTCACGTGAATGCACCTGGTAGAAGTGGTTGACAGGTCTGACGGAGTAAAGCTCGTTAGGGATCTCTCCAGTCACCAGTGCTGTTCACTTATTATCAGTTTGGTAGCCTTATTTGCTAGAGAATTTCCTGGATTGTTGTTTTGACAAATGAAAAAATAAATTGAAACACTGAAAGTAAATAAAACAAAAGTTCTGTTCATTTTGCAGTCGGTGCATTGCATCAAAAAATGCCCTAAAAAGATGAACATTTGGGTTTTCAAAGTAACAATTGCTTTGTTTCTGAGCTTATCTTATTCATATTCACTTCAGAATAACCACATCATAATAATCAAAACTTTAATACAACTGAAAGGAGAGAGGTGATGTCAGTAATAAAGCAGGGCCACCAGAGATACTGATTGACGTTCATGCCAGACAATCTCCGGCAACTCTCACATACCTCCTGGTGGTGCGATAAAGGCGTTGCAGGATAAGAATGAAATGACACACACACACACACACACACACACACACACACACACACACACACACACACACACACACACACACACACACACACACACACACACACACACACACACACACACACACACACACACGTGCCACTGTGGACTTTGCTCTGAAGATATTCTTATTCCCCTCTTTCTCTTCTGCATGTTCCTTTTCAATGGGGCCTATTTTCTCTCCAATTAAGTCCTTAATTGCTCAGGGTAATAAAGAGTCTATTAATCCTGCTTCTGCTAATAAAACCCCAGCTGTCTGGCAGGAGGCTGCCAACAGGCAACAGTCACCAGCTTGTCTTGTGGTACACAACACATTGTGTGTGTGTGTTTGCGTGTGTGCTTACCCCCAACTGTTGGCATCTTTTGTAACGAAACCCAAAGCCAAAGTAAATTCCAGTGGTTGTGGCCTATTTTTTTTAAATTTATTTTTTAATTGTTTTATTAGTATTGATATAACAGTTTTTGCTTTGTGTTTTTATAGTCTGAAACCGTCAGAGCTTCGCAGCCCCCTTTTTGTGCACCCTGGCTACAACAAAAATGTCCATCGTGTGTCTTTTACGGTAACAAACTCTGCATTTAACTCAATTCCCTGATTCTTCTGCCTTTAACTGAGTCTGTCCCTGTCTTTTTCCTCTGCTCCAGTTTCTCTTTCTCTCTGTTTTCTCCTGAGGTTGGCAGACATCAGTGAATCTGCTTTCTGTTTCTGTGTTTACCAGTGTTCAATCGCAAACGCTCGTTGTAGGTAGTGTTTATCCCCAGGAGATGGCACTATTTGGAAGCACTCACCCTCGCTGTGTTTATGTTGCCAAGCAAATGTCAGGCATCAAATGAAACTCCTTGGCTTTAAGCCAAAACTCTTCTTATATCGACACCTTTTTAAAGGTTTATCTTTGTTTGGCATTTCTGGCTGTGTCTGACAGGAGGTGTGGACGGGGAACGGGGGGGAGCGAGCAAGGGGGAAGCGACAAAGTTCTGCAGCCAGTTTAATACCAGTGAATGGGCAGTAATATGGGTCAGTACCATGAAGCTTTCCAGTAAGCCATGACAGCAGCCGGTAATACAGTAGACAGTAGAATACACCTGTGCTTTGGCATGACAAGCCAGAACGTCTGCTGTGAAAGCAGTCTGCTGTTGGCCTTTCTCCTCTGACATTTTGCTGCAACTCAGAATCTTTGTCAGTAATGTATTATGTAATGTGTATCTTGAAAGGAAGAGAGTTGTTGGAAGTAAGAAAAAAAAAAAAAGAAGATAGTTCAAACATATCTCTGGACATTTCGGTCTTCCTACTCTTCTTTTGGAACGTGGTTTGTTGTTTACAAAGCACATTTCTTAATCTCATAAAGGCAATATGTAGTAGATTTGAAAGCTGCCACTTTGCTTAGGTAATGTAACTGATCAAACCCGACATGTGAACACTCTCAACTGAGAAATGAGATGTTCCCGAATGGGAACTTTCCCTCTTCTCAGCTGCCTGAATGCAGCATTACACCCAGGAAACGGGGGTTTGAGTGACACAGTGAATTCACTCTGGATTTCATAAAAGAAATATTTTCCGAACTGCAACAAATAGTTTTTGTGCCTAAGCACTTTTTTTTGGGTATTTTTTCCCCACATAGGCGGGGTAAAATGTGATACTGACACAGTATGCTGAAATGGACTGCAGGGTGTATTTCATGCTCTGGCGTGATGTCGGTTGGCACATGGACACAACTTTTAAATATGTGGTGGAGCAGTTGGATGTTGAGGGAACAGTTGAGTCGTGTTTTGTTTAAAGCCATTTCAAGAGTACTTAAAAATGATCATTATTGTTCATTTTCCTTGCCAGTTTTTTCAGCGCAATCACTAATTAAAATTGATTTCTACACACGTAGTGGACATAGTCAATTGCTGCCATTTAAAAAAGTCAGTGTGTGATGAACAATGCTATTAGAGTGTAATCAAATGGTGAACTTGGACACGAAAGGAAAACATAAAAAGGAAATCAAGGTTTTTAATGTGCAGTGAGAAAGTAAGGGCAACTGATAATGATTGTGTTTCTATAAAGATAGACATTTCTTTCCAAGTGAAAATTGTGTTTATATATTTATATAAATATCTATATTATATATAGAATACATATCTATTTGCTATGCATACTCAAAAATCACACCTTCAAATATATTTAAAAAGTCTTTCAAAACACAAATGTACTCTTTTCTTTCCTTAAACATGAACTATCCATATGAACCAAATGAATTATCAGGATGGGAATAATATTATGTTTTAAAAACCAAAACATTGAAGATGCTTTACTTTTGAATCTAGAACAGTAGAGGACATATTTTTTGTCATGTGGGATTCAAAAGCCACCTTTTAGTCTCTTAACAAACCAGGAACCACATTGCAAGTGTACAAAAACCAGCAGAACACTTATACACAAATCCTCTTTCTATGGAAGATGAAACGCAAATAGGTATGACTTCTCAAGCAAACTCTTTTCTGTTATAAAAATAGAATTCTTTTTAAAATAATCTACAGATTTCTTTTTAAGGTGAGGCATTTCACTATCACTCTAAAACAGCAAGGCTGTTTGTTTCAATAGAAAATATGAAGCTTTAGAGAGAGATCTGCCAGTCTTATCGGTCTATTTGATTGGAGAGGAATAGCCCTGCTCCCCAACCACTCCTCCATCTCGGTCCCAGAGGACGGGTATATTTTTGCCACCTCCTCCTTCTTTTTGCATATTCTATGATTTTTTTTTTTTTTTTTTTTTTAAAAGAGAGTTTCCTTTTAAACTTGATACACCTTTTACAGGTAAACAAAAAGAAGTTTCAGCTCCTCAAAAGCTCCTGAAATGTCCAGGCAATTCCAAAAGTAAAAAAAAAAAAGTTCTCTTAAACTACACAAAGATTTCTTTTAAAACAAACAAACAAAAGAACACAACAGCGCAGGTACGTGACATACTGGCTTTCCAAAGAAGCGTGTTAAAACAAGAGTAAGAACCAACTAAAAAGAGAAAACAATAAAAAATGTACAACTCTGTATAACAAGTTAAAGCAAAGTCCTATACTAGAGAAGGCAACAAACATGACTGGATAAAACAAACAAGAGAACAAAACAGGAAAACACTGATGCTACAAATAAATTGAAATATATGTACAGACCCTGTTTTCCTTTTGTTTGTATGTATGCACATTTTTGTGTGTACGCATGTGTGTGCACAATTGCCATAACGTGTTGGTTCTTTAATGTGGAGTTCTTGCGAGTCCATTTCTCACGGGTCAATGAAACAGTGTTTTTATTATATCCCCTTTAGTTCCACATCCGCAGTAAAAAGAGGTGCAGTCCACTTGAAAAACAAGGGAGAGCGTGTCCAAAAAACCTGCTGTACCTCCATCACTTGCTTCTCAGATAAGAACGGCTGGATCCAAAACACTTTTCGCCACAGTCACAACCTCTAACTGTGTTCCTAAGAACTACCAGACAGAGCCTAGTCATGTCTGACCCTGACTGACCTTCCTAAAGCTGACGCGGAGTCTGCTCATCATTACCAGATGACGCTGGAGATGCTGGTTTCCCTCGGCAGCAGAGGGAGCATGGCATTGTTAGCATGCGCCTCCTCCAGGCTGTGTTCTCGGCTCTTTCCGGGCGGCCTCTGTCCGTTCAGCAGTGTCAGTGGGATGTTGCAGTAGGTGTGCTGGTTCCCCAGGGAGGAGAGAGGTGGCAGGGTCCCGCCTGGGGGTATGTCATACTCGTAGCTGCGGTAGTAGTGTTTCTGCCTCATGGTGGTGTGGTAGGTGTTGTGGAACGAGGAGCGCAGCTCTGGGTGGGCGGTGGCCATGGCGGTGGAGGTGGCTGCTGCCATGGAGATGGCGGAGACGGTCTGCAGCTCTCCGAACGGGCCTTGCTCGCTGACGTCCAGCGCCGGCTCGTGCGTGAGCATGGGCTCCGTGCGCCTGAAGGGCATCTCGTACTGCAGCTGCTTCCAGAACTTGGAGTTGAGCTTGTTGCTCTTGGATCCGCGCCACTTGATGACAGTGAGGGTTTTAATGGTGTGTTTGAGAGCCTCCACTTCTTGGTAGTTCATGATGCCGCGCAACTCGGCACACTCGATAAGGATGACTTTGATCTCACCAGTCACCAGCATGTTGCGCAGCCGCGTCTCCAGCTCAAAGATGCTCCAGCCTCGCCGCACCACATAGTTGGGTGTCATAACTATAATGAGGCGTTTGCTCTGGTCTACACAGCGAGCCACGTCCTCAATGTAGGCTGCAGGAAACGAGAGGTCAGGAATGAAAAGAAGAGACATATATAAGACATTAGAGAGAGGGGGGGGGGGAATGGCTCAGTGATGTACACTATACGCATGTTTTTGATGCCATTAAATGAGGACAGAACCACATCACGAAATGGTAGATGAACACACAGCATCAGACACAAAACACAAGACCGTGACAGGTGGCTATTTGGCTCTCCACCTCAAGTATCTGGTATAATAACACTCATTTTGTAGCTTTTAGAAAGCAGAAAGACATGAGGACTCTATATGTTTGTGTAGATACATATATCTGTAAGTATTCTACTGTATTACATAGAGCAGATCCACATAGCTCTAAATGGGGGAGCAATGATTGATAAAGGTGCACATTCTATAGGACTAGGCTGAGTCTATCTATTGAAGTGGGCCCGAGGTGTCAGATCACACAGCAGTGCCACTCTATGCATTCTCTCTGAAACGTCCTAGGAGCAAGTAAATGAAAGCAGCTGATGCGAGAGGAAAAGACTGAGGGCGAGTACCTCCAAAGAGTCGTGTGTCATCCTGGTAATGCTCATTGGTGAGACCTAAACATAAACATTTTAACATTCAGGTCACAGGCAAGAACACGGTACAGACACAGAAACATGCTCAACACAAGTCGTACAAGTGGGTGCATTTCCTTCTCAATCATCTTCTTTTTTTTATTTATTTCACATATGATTAATCACACACCATGTTTCCCTGATTGTACATTCATCTACAATGATTTTGCTTGGCATTGATGCTGGCGGCAATTTTCTTTTGATTAAAGGGTAGAGGCGGCTCAGACAACAGGGCTTGGAGCCTTCAGACATTTCCCACTGATGTTTAATTCTGTCTGGACCGACTAGGATGTGTTTCCGTTTTATCTGTTCCACATGAAGCCTACAGTACAAACACACAGCATCGCTACTAACTAGAGCACACTGTGCACCACTGGCACAGACGCACTGCTAAGCAGAGTTAGCACGCATGAGAATTATGTTCAGACAGAATTTTCATGGATTCATTAATGCATGGATGAAAACCAGGGAGGATGATAAATTTGTTCAATATATCAGCTCCCGGGACACTCTGTATACCATATTCCCACATCTGTAGTACACAGTGTAGGAACTTCCAGTGAGAAATGCTATGATCTTCCAGATTTATCCAGAGAAAGAAAAAAATGAGTTACTGTTGGACTGAACGTTCCCTGATTTTGGAAATTTGAAATAATCATCTTTTCATCATTTATGGATGTGAATATTTATTGTGTGTGAGGAACTTCGCTAACAGCACAAAATGTTTAAACACAAGACAGCGACAGTGAAAAACAACACTGATGACAATGAGCAATGCGCCAAACACAGCAGCAACGAATACATATGCAGTAAAAACAAACATGCAGAATATGGTCCTTACACTTCCTCACAGTACGGTACATACCTGTGCATGAACATACCAGCACAAGGGGACACACACACACACACACACACACACACACACACACACACACACACACACACACACACACACACACACACACACACACACACACACACACACACACACACACACACACAGTAATAGTGCTTACTTCCTGTTGGAATGAGGTCTCGATCTGGGATGAACAGTTTGTAGCCGTAATGTTTCTCAAGCACGTCCGGGAGGATCTCCAGGGCAAAGCGCTCCTCCTCCCTGGTCTCCTGACTCCACTGGTCAGGGTCCACTTTGGTGTAGGACAGGTACGCATCATAGTCTTTATTTTCTAAAAAAAAACAAAACACGATAATAAAGAAACAGCAAAGAGCAGGTCATGATAAATGTGGGTTAAACGCATTGAGCTTGAATCTTGGTAGCCCAGTCAAAACATCACAAAATCAGTAAACTCACAAAACCACTCCTAACACAGAGACTGGATGCTTTGAGTTTGTCCACTTCCTATGTGCCGCTATCTGGCCTTCAACAGCGGGACACAAAACGACACACAAAAACTCATTTGTATGATCGGGATCATCTCACAGTAGAGCATCAAAACATGTTAAATACAGACAGCTTTTTTTTTAATTTTTTTTATTAATGTTCCATTTTGAAATATACCGTTTTAAAAAAACACTTTTAAATACTGGTGTCAAGCAATAACTTGTTCTCTTTAAAACAAAATATGCATCGATTATCGACAAAAATGTCCTGAGTTCAAATGCTGTATAGTTAGTCAGACGTTTATGCTATTTCTTGAATATTCTATGCGACCGTGAATACAGGCGGTCTGACTTCATACTACATTAAAACTTACATCCATACAACACAAAATGATTGTGCTTCACTGCATCAGTACTTGCTCTGTTCTGTACCACTGTGTTTTCTTTAAAAAGCTCCGCCAAGTTCATCACAGCAAAGTCAGCAAGCCATTTGTCTTCTGGACTTGGAAGCAGCAACAATCCTTCTCTAATATTGTCGAAGTATTTTGTACTTAGCATCTTTACTCTGAACAGATATGCCTATCTAAAAAAAAAAAACCAACAACACATGAATTTTGCCTGTGGTGTCATATCCATTTGGCCATGTAGTGTTTATAAGAAATAAATTGGGGTAGACACAAAAACACTCAAATCGAGACTCAAGCAATACCCTCTTCCCCACCTCAAAAATGATTTCCCAGAAGACAGTGGGAAGAACTAAAAAGGCAGAAAATAGACAATAGGAGAAAAAAAAAGCACTACTGGTGACATGTTCAGTGAGTCCTAGTCATTATGCTCTGTTGAAACTGGAATGTGGGCCAGCCAAAAAGGGAAAAGGGGCTTTTTCAGAAACTCTTTGAGGAGCATGCGCAGCTTTGAAACTCACTGGAAAGGCCAGGGCTGTGCTCGATAGGATCCAGACATCAAACAATGCTTTCAAATTAGCAACCAACCTTGCAAATTAACCACCTAGCAAAGTTGGCAAATCAAAAACAGCTTGTATCAGCAGTCCCCGATGGTACGACTTAATCATGTGGAAGTTTGAGTCAACAAAACCGTGTGTAATGGATAATTCATGCTACTGTAGAAACAATCCAGCGACTTCAGTCTTTCCAGACTTTTTGAAAAGAAAGCGGAGACAGTCAAAAAAAACAAAGCACAAAGGGAAAATACTGGGGCATAAACAGACAAATCCTTAACTGAAGGAAAAGTTAACTGTTCTGTAGAGAAAACAAAAAGTTGTCCTCCAATTTCAGGCTAGTTACGCTCCTGTGTCACTCGGGGAAAGGCGCTTCGAGCCCGTCCGGCCCCTCTGTGCCGCTATCTAGCCTTCGACAGCAGGAGGCGGGCATCACTCCATGACATATTGAGACTGATCTGTTTTTAAATGGGCAACAAATTGAAAATCTGTTTCCTCACTTCCCCATGCAGCCATGGCAGAGGTGTACATACAGAAGCACGTGCACCTCAAACCGCAAAGGGAGAGAGAGAGGAAGTGTGCTGCTGTCACAGAGACAGAACTGGAGAAGACATCTGAATCTACCAGGGAGTCGGTTTTGGTTGGAGCTTCTGACAGAACACATGCACAGACACACATAACACCATATGCACACAGGTAAACAAGCAAAACACATGAACATCGATAAACCAAACCCACAAATGCACTTTTACAGCCACGTATTCTTGCTTGACATTGACTTTTCTACTAGAAAGGCCTGGTGACATAAATTAAGGTGAAAGGCCACAGGCGAAGACAAAGAGAGAGTTTTTCTGAGATGCATTGCGCCGTCTTTACCTCCATCTATGTCCTCGCTGCCAAAGTGCCTCCTATAGAAAAGCATCAGCTCAATCTTGTAGCATTTGTAGAGGGAGATGAGAAAGATGAGTAACAGCAGGATCGCTCCCAGCCCTCCTGCCAGCTCCACGGTGTACATGAGCTCTGCTGAGGACAACACATACACACCACACAATATTCAAAACTGCTGAGGCAATCACAGAGGGAACTCCATTTACAGCTTTGCCTGATGTAAACACGTTAAACTGGTTATTGATTCTGCACCAGGTAGGACTCAAAGGTTGTTTCTTTGTTCGTTATTTCTCCGTTAAACTCACAGAATGAGGCACTTACGGGACACGTTTACATTTGCTTGGAAAGCTGGACAATCGTCGGCATGTTTCAGAGCTCAGCTCTGAGCGAAGCAGAATCAATCTTCAGAGACATGAGGCTCGTAATGAGTTTGAGAAAAATGAGAGGGCATATTGCAGGGAGACACAGGCAAAAAAAAATAAAAAAATGGAGATAATGAGAAATTGGATTCATTTCTTTGGAGCAGCACAGCAATGACGCAGCTCTGCACTTTGGCTGTCATCCATAGTGGGATTGTGACAATTCTGGACATGGATGGAGGCCTTTTCAAAACAAAAGGCTTTAGTTTACTCATCTCACTGTCATTCCCCTCTCCATCATAACCCTCTACCTTCTTTTTCCCCTCTTTTCTCTTCCCCATTATCTCTTCCCTCTCTCCCTGGAGACCTAGCTGGGGGAAGGATGAGTTATGGTGTGTATTAACGCAGCATTTACCTGGTGGGCTCAGCCAGAACAGGTTCACCTTATATCTCTGTTACACTGTGGGCTGTAACACTGCGAGGCTGCCATGGCAACCGCAATGCCCTCCCTATACAGCAAAGGTACATATCTTTACTAGTTATTATACTATTCGTTTTAAGGTATAAAACCTTACTTTTTCTTAAAAGTAATTTCAGCTCATAATTCAATTTTTACACTTGATCAATGAAATATCAAACAAACAAACATGCCCCGAAACATACCTCTCTTTGACGGCCAATATCCATATATTAGTCCATAATTATGGAATTATTTTCAGAGGAAGAACCAGAACACTGATCATAAGCAGTAAATTTAGCTAATGACACCATAATGACTTGTTGAAAAAAAATGTACTGACTTTGTATTTCATGAAACAAGTTTAAGCTTTTTGAAAGGGAGTCTATTGGAGCCAGAGGATTTTTGGTGCCAGCCCCAGCAGTCCTGAATGGTATTGCACTTTCGTATTGGCTTCAATTTTCAGACCTAGACACTATGACTGGCTGTATAGAAGAAATAGATTTGGGAAAATACGCTTACCTGTCAAGATCAACATTGCTCTCACACGTGCCTATCGAATATGATGCTACTGTCAGCCGTTTGTTAGCTTAGCTTAGCATAATGACTGGAAACATGAAAAAAACAATAAGCCTGGCTCTGTTTAAAGGCCCTCTGGCACATTTAAAGTTCTCTAACTTACCTGCCATATCTTGTTTTTCTAGTAATTAAATAAAAAAAACTAAAAAAAAGTGGCAATAGGATAAATGTGGATATGTGTCGGACTATTTCTTGGCTAGGCGTGGCAAGATATCCAGTACACTTGCTGTTTCCAGTTGTTGTGCTAAACTACACACAGTGGCTGCTGGTGTTTGCTTCGTATTCACCGTACAAACATGAGCGTGGCATCGATCTTCTTACACAACTCTGCAAGAATACCCAAAAGTGTACGTTGCAGAATCTCTTCTCTCTGCATCATTTGTTGCATTATCCTTGATGTAATTTTTTTTTTATAAACAATAACAAATGCATGTGTCTCAGAAAAACAGCACGGTTGTTTTGGCCCCCTAAACAGCTATTTATTGGCCTTCTCCACAACTTCAATGCTTCTAACTCATAATCAGCAATAATATTCACTCTCTAATTTGTATATGCTTACTGACCACTTCTTTCTGCCTCCTCTCCATCCATTTTTCTCTTTCTTTTGAGATGGAAGGAAAGGCGGCCAGCAGAGACATTAGACCTGCTGCAGGGCTTATGAGTGATACATTCATGGAGAGGGAACATAAAATAAACATCAGATTTATGTGGATGAGAGAAAGACAGAGGGAGCGAGGGAGAGAGAGAGAGAGCTTGACGTGGAGTCTTTCTTAGCATCCCTCTCCTTGGAACTGCTGCTTTGACAAAGAGAGTTAAATGAAGCTGTCGACAGACTGCAAAGACCACTCAAATGGAATTGGACCGTCTACAAAGGACGATCACAGAGACAGAGATTAAAGCCGGGAAACACACATATAAAGACTTCCAATGTAATTGTATGCTGGACTTATTGGCCTGTTGGGAAAAGCCGAGGACCAATTTACTGTTTAAACAGTCATCAAATTACCTCTCTTATAGGGTGACAACCAGTGCATGAAAAGAGCTTCAGACAAGTCATGCTAACAGCCAAAATAGCTGCACAGCCACTGGGGCACAAGTAAACGAAATGACACATTTAAGTGGAGTTCTGAAGCTCGGGGAAATATGTACAAAATAATGCATAAGATACCTAGACAATTTCCATTTGATGAAACGGTGCAGCCAGGCTTTGATTATTTTATTTATCATTTAGCTTCAATAAAGTTGAACTAAGGTGACAGAATATATGATGCTGCCAGACACTGAGAAATAAGATTACTGTTCTGACTGCAAAACCACTTAATAGGGAATTAAATGCAAAGGTAAATTAATAGGGTGGGGGAGTTTAAGACTGTCCAAGGTTGCAGTGGGAAATGTCAAAGAGGCCTTACCGCGCCTGAAGAGCTGGATGGTAGCTTGGCGACGTCCGTTGCCATTTTCTACATAACAGGAATAATTTCCCAGGTCCTCCTCCTCCAAAGAGTCAATCGTCAAGGAAATGGCCACTTCCTTTTCACCAAGATGCTCCTTGACGACCCTGCGAGACAAACAAAACTGAACAATGCTTCTCTGGAGCACCAGTTTGGACAGCAATAGATGAGCAGCAGCTGCCTCTGAACTGTACTAATGTACAAGAGCATGGTTTCAGTGTAAACAGTATGTGATGGGGTTTCAAGAGTGTCGTTACCAAGTGCATCAATCAAAGTTGGTACACAGACATTGTGTTACGGTGGACGAATGTTACGCAATACCTGCCTGCAACACCTGTGTGTTTCTGTGGTACAAATGAAGCCCCTTTTTGTGCTTCCTGAAGTACTTCATGTTGTATGTTAATTTCTTTCTCTGTACTCAAAACATATGAGAAATGAAAATCAATAAGGGATCTTCCTCAGCTTGTGTGTGTTGTGTATATATGTATGTGTGTGTGTGTGTGTGTGTGTGTGTGTGTGTGTGTGTGTGTGTGTGGGGGGGGTGAATCAAATAATGGCGATGAGAAGAAAATCTTTTTATAGCGGCTGCCATGGTAACGGCAAGAAGGAGCAAAAGTAATATTCCATAAAGTAAATGAGTGTCCCCCGCTGGGCTGGTTGAGCCTGATGGAGGAGAGAATGGGGAGATAATGTTTCCTCATACCTTAGACACACTACTTAGCCTACTTTTACAGCACCTTCAGCACAAATGACACTTGGGAGGAAACAAAGTGCAAATGAGAAAAAAAAAGATCTCTGTTTGTATGTGAGGGTGTTTGCACGCGTGCGCACGTGTGTGTGTGTGTGTGTGTGTGTGTGTGTGTGTGTGTGTGTGTGTGTGTGTGTGTGTGTGTGTGTGTGTACGGATAGTTGAGAAGGAGGAGTGGGATGAGCAGAGAGTGTTTGCGAGTGTGTGTTTGAGAGTGTAGGGGGATAATGACTCTCAAGCATCTCACTTCTCTCTCGCCTTCAAGCCGATAAACTGCACATAAGGACAGCTTGTTGGGGAGATTTGGCTTCGGTAATTGAAAGTGTATCATGGGCTGTGTGCAGAGAGGCTGAGGCAGCGCTGATGATATTGAGCTTGTTGTGGAGTGGGATGGGGGCCGGGGCGCCGGGAGAGGGAGGCACGGGAATAATTCATGTCTCTCCAGGGAGTGGGGGGTACTTTGAAGCCACCCGTTTTCCATTATCACACTATGTGAGCCAACACAGCTCGATGCCACACAACCTGATAGATAATGACCACCTGAACTTTGACTGGTGACGAGAAGGGCCTAAAGTTGGGAGGATAACAAGATCCAGGTCAGCCAACACAGATAAAGATGAGAGCTGAGTGAAAGCTGTTAACACACCAAAACAGTTGGGATGAAGAGATTTTGAACTGTGTGTTCCTGCATCGATAAATCAGACGGACTGTGTCGGATTTGTACAATTCTGTGCAAGTTTTGTAAAACTCCTCCGCTTTCCTTTCGGGTGATTGAGTTTATGGATATAAAGTTAGGAGAATGAGTAAATCATGAACTCATTCTCAGCCTCTGGCTGCTGCAGGCACTTTTTCCAGACACATTCTCTCCCTATCTCATTAGCACAATCTGTGTTTGCTCGTTTAGTGATCAATTTCCAACTTATTCATTAATGTCATACAATCTCTTCATTGGTCAGCTGCAAAACGCCAACTGAATTGGCTCAATAATGTATCGATCACCTAACTCATTATGCTGAGCCAGATTTGTTTTGCTAATTTATTAATCTCTGCATGCTATGCTAATGTCCAGTCATCCGTGCTATGATAACAGCAACAGCTCTGTATCCCGGTCGTGCAAATGAGAATTTATGGGCTTGGGTTACCATAGAAATGAACTCCTCCAAATCAATAAGCTCAGAGTTGGTGTAAGTAAATGCCTGCAGAAACTCTGAGCTCAAGGTGTGAGCGCTCCTCTCTGTGCTCAAGTTTAGCTGCTGATGCATTAGTAATAAAGCTAAAAGTGTGTGGGTGCCAGCCTGATAAAGAGAGGTAACCCTTATATACGTATGCACTGTAGCGTCTAAGAGGGAAAGCGCTCGGCTGCAGGGGAAGCACAGATTTGTTCCTGTTTAGCTGCTCCTATCTTTTCTATCCATTGCTCTCCTTCTTTGCTTGGTACATATCTCCGGCTACCTTTACGGAAGCAAAACCAAGGCACTGGTTGGATCTGAAAAAAGTCTGGGGTAGCAGCATCAGCAACAGAGAGCGCATGATCGAATATATTATTGATCCGCTGCATGAAATATTGGTATGAATTATGGAAAAGATAACCCCTCATCCAGTGCACGAGGGAACCCTGGTGTCAGGGTGTAATGGAAGAAGAGACAGGCAACGAGAGACAGGAGAGCAGTTCGTGGTGGTTCAACCGAGATTTGTTTCTGTTACATGTTCATATCAGTGCATAAGAAAACTCACTATCACAGATGTGTCTGCTTCACTTTACTCCTCACTGACTTGTACCATACTTCTTTTCTCATTCCACTTCTTCCCTGTCTGCTGCCTCCCTCCACCCCTCCCTCTCATCCCCTTACAGCCCTCCTCCTCCTCAGCTCCCCGTGGCCCATCTGCATGCTGCTATAGGTGGGTGCAGCGAGGGAGATAGCGATAGTGGCGGCGGTGTGAAAAATGGCAGTTGTTAACCATCTGACAGGGCTGTCTCCCCAGAGCTGCAGCCTCTCCAAACAGCCCTAATGGGAAACATGCACATGGACCAGGGAATGGACTTGTTTAAATGTGTTAGACCACAAGGAGGGAGACGAATGAAGACGGGCTGCTTTTAAATGGTCTCTCTTCCATTATGTGGGCAAAGTATAATTGCCTTGTTTGGCAGCTTTTATTTGTTTTGACTGAAACATTTTAAGTGTTTTTTGAAACTGGGAATGAAGATGAAGCAATATTTATCCATGACGGGTATGATAACAAATAATGATTTAATTGAGTTTTTTTTCTCTTTTTATTGTACATTCCTTTTGAAAGCATTCTCACTTTACTTTTAGTTGCTCAATTTTTTTGCAGTTCTGTATGTGATTCTGTTGTTTATGCTGTTATCCTGTTCCCACCTTCTTGCAAGGCCATTTCCACAGGACAACAATGTAATTCATACCAAAAACACAAAAGTGACAAAACAAATAGATAATGATCTATAACAGGTTTCAAGTCTCTGCATGATGTTCATACCATAGCAAAATAAATGGAAAACAGCAGCTGCTTGGAAGGCGGCGAATAAATCTCTGGAAAATGGTCGGTTAATGTATGCAATTTGGAGTTAATGGGCTAAAACATGCAAACCCATTGGTGTCGTCCTTTAATATTTTGCGGTAAATTTATCCACATCTAATATTAATTCCTCATCACTGCCAAGTCCAGTAAAATGCTTCAATTCAACTCCGGCTGTGTGTTTCTTACTTGATGTCGCTCTCCTGGACTCTCTCTTCATCCAGGTCCTCTATGAACTTCTCTCCCTTCATCCAGTAGATGAGTGGGCTGACATCACCACTGTAGCCAAAAAACGCCCGGCAAGTGAGGTTCAAAGCACTTCCTGCGAAGACAGGAGATGACATGCTGTCATGCGTTATGCCTGATAGTCCTGCTGTCCTGTTGAATGTATGCATTTCATGCTCACAAAATGTTTCATCATATCATACAAGCGCCTTCAAAGTCACTAACTCCAACACAGACACTTCATGTTATCTCGTTGGTGACAAGTGCTGACATTCGCATTTGCCAATTCTTTATGATTTCTGCAACATACACACGTACGCTGAGACACACACTTGCCCACGTTCGCATGCACGCACACACACACACACACACACACACACACACACACACACACACACACACACACACACACACACACACACACACACACACACACACACACACACACAAACAAATCTGTGCTATAATTTCATGCGAGATGTGGTCGCATGAGAGAACATGTAAGTTGAACATTTTCCCACCCTCGACTGTCCTCGGGGGACACGCAGCTGTGATTAAAGCAGACAGTCTTTCCTTTCACAAAACGACAAGGAGAACGTTTTAAATCACTCATTTGGTCAAGAGCACACACATGCAGCGCAGTGAACTAATCTGAAAGCAAGTGAAAAGTAACGAACACATGAGGGCACTCAAGAGCTTCATAAAATCCCCCTGGAGACTGTGGCCATGAGAGAAAATATGGGAGAGGAAGTGAGAGGAGACAAACAATGACATTATTTTATTTAGAACTGCTGCTGGGTGTGAAGGAAGGTCAGGAGTCAACAACTGCAGCTTGCTGAGAGCTGATATGTGAAAGCATATGTAATAGTCACTTGGGAGCAAATGGGGTCTTTGTTCTATGAATGGATGGTTTATCTCTTTGGTTCAGCAGGCAAGTATTCACAATGAAGAAAAAGGTGACACTTCAGGACCAATTTGAAAAAGCTTCCCTTTAAATCTATTGCAAAAATGCTGTCGGTATTACTTTGTTAAATCACTGATGCAGTACGGGAAATAAATTACGACCCAAATATTACATGAAGCACCAACGTGAGCTTGGCTTGAACATGCCTCCTTTTACCACCACTGCAAGACCTTCAATGTCCGTGAACAACGCATGTATTAAAATAAAGACAGAGCATTGGTGGCATATTATGCACATGTTTATTTTGCGTTTCAATGAAGTGGCGTCCTGAGCAGGTCTACGGGTGCCGTAATCACATGCTGCTGCCTCTCAGAGAACCACACAGCAACATGTAAACAACACGCACATAGGAGGACGGCTCATCATGCAGCACATACAGTAAACTCTACGGTGTAGGACACTCCTCTCGGGAGAGTCGGCACTGTGAATTTCTTCGAGGCGTGTCGTTTGGAAAGCACTGAGAGAGAGAGGCATGAAGGGGATGAGGGTGGGGCGAAGGAGACGCTTTTTTCTGTTTCACAGCAGGATTTATGAACAGGAGTGCAGAGTAAACTGTACTGGTTTGGGGAATGCATTTGTTCATCCAGAGCAGCACGTTTCAGCACCACGGACAGCTCCCCACGGTCATATTTAGGAGAATCTAAGGGAAACTCTGGACCTTAACGACACCTTCAAAAGTAACTATAGGATTTAGTCAAATCCTTTTGGACACGGTCAAAACTAAATGTTTAAATATTTATGGCAAGAGTGCCCTGTTGTATTAGATTACACGGGGGATTCTACGTGATCTTTGAGCCCGCTGTACACTCAACACCTTGATCTCAGATACCCCGGCTGCACCACTCATCAGTGGTCACTGGTCACACGTCTTCACAGCAATACTGGCGGGGTTATGTTGAAAAGATGTGTTAGTGTTTGAACTAAGGGCCTGTATCCTCTGTGCTCCTCACTGTCCACAACTGACACACAGCTTCAAAAGACTTCAGAAGGTCACTCTCAGCACAAGGAAAGTTTTAAGGTGCACAGGGAAGGAGGATGGGAGGACACCCAGGAATGAACCCATAGTGCTGTCTGTGAGCAGCAGCGGATGACATTTCCAAAGTTCAACAGCCACTCTCAGCTTGGTATTTGTGCACAGCCAGGCTGTACTAAGGCTACATGCTGTACCTACAAAAAAGGGACCTCCTGCGTGTGATCCCACACATGCACACGCACACACACAGGCCTTATTGCAGCAGCACTTCACTATAGTCAGACAGCGCAACCACACTACACAAAATTACTTCAGTTAAAACTTGCTATCTCTCTGTGATACAGATGCAGCATATACCTTTTCCTGTGTTTGTAAATCCACCCCATGCTGTTAGTTTATCCCTCAGATCAATTGTAAACTAGGAATGTCATGCTGCCAGCAGCCACCGCCTGGAGAGGAAGTCTCCACTGAGCTGCCTGGGAATCACAGGAAACTGCAGAAGGCCTCCTGCTGCCTCATTCTAATCCAAATGCAGCACTCCCCAAAACACTTCAACAGCCACCTCTGTTTCTTCTTAATACCAGTAGGGGGGAGGAGAGGCGGGTGCACCTGCAGCATCATCATCTACATATTTAAAGATATGGAGCACTAGAAGTTGTTTTTCAAGATGGTAATTCCTTCTGATAAACTGCAGCATCTGTTTATGTCAGATTTAACCATCAAACATGAATGTGCCTTTTTCATGCCTTGACAGCTGGTCCCTAAAAACTTATTAATAAAGTATTATTTATAGTTGGTAAAACAACAGCACATGATGCATTGGTAGCTGTTTTTGATCATACCACAGGACTTTTATCAAAACATGACGCTCTTCTGGTCCACGCAGCTAAAAAATAAAGATTAAAAAGTATGAATGAAAAATGAACCGTCAATCTCAACTTTAGCATTATTATTATTAGGAAAATGACATACAATTCATTACATTTTAAACATTGTTCCATTGACTGTACACAAAATAAATCCCATGTGCGCTATTCAAAATGCTTGATTTACAGAAATATAAAGTAAATAGTCCGCACTTATATTTCACTTTTTTACAATAACAGTCTAGAAAGTGCTTTGCAATGTCTCCCCGCTGTTAATCTATTCACGGACACATTCACACACCAATGGTGGCTGAACTGTCATGAAAGGTGCTCACCTGACCACAGGTGCAACTTGGGGTTCAGTGTGCAAGGACACTTAACATCAAGGAACTGGGGATTGAACTGCCAACCTTTTAATCAGTGGGCAACCCGCTCTACCAGCTGAGCCACAGCTGCCCAAAACAAGTCTTACACAATGGTACAGTGATTGGCGATGAGGATAAAATGGCAGGAAGGCTGACTTTGCTGTGCTGTAACGAGCTCTATCAATTCAGTCCTGACCTTATTAAAATGTAGCTGCCTCTCTGTTTGGAGAACTTCTTCAGCATTTCATTGTACAGCTGAAATAATAATTTAATATTCAGTAAAATGTAACAAAAACAAGGATCTGGGATTTGCCAATTCTCATAAACCTTTATTTAACTGGAAAAAAACACAGAGAAAAGATTTCCAATGTTTTCACTGACCAATGAACTGTATTTCGTAAATATATAAAAACAAATTAATTGTTTACCTGCACCACATTCAAACTAATTTGGATATTCTAGTTGCAATGTTTTCAATCCTTTCACAATAAGTAGGTGAACCGGTAACAGGTGAAGTCATCACGATCGGGTATTAAAAGAGCGTCCATCAAACTCTCAGGCTTTACAAAGCAAAGACGGGTTGTGGCTCACCATTTGTGCCCAACTTCATGAGACAATGGTCAAACATTTCAAGAGCATTTCTCAATGACTGCACAGAATTGAGGTCTTTCAACATCTTCTGTGCAAAATTCTGTCAAAAAATTCAAGGTAAGGCTACAAAGCACAGTGGCATGTGCGTGACCTTCAAGCCCTCAGACGGCGTTTCTTGAGAAACCGTCATGTTATTGTGTTAAATACAGCCACATAAGCTGTCATATAACACCGCATCAAGATATGCAACCTAAAAGTCTGTTACAAGGTGGAAACCATATATCAACTCTATGCAGAAACAATCGCGTTCTGTGGGCCTGAGCTCGTCTCAGATGGTCTGAAAGAAACACAAGCTGTGGTCTGACGTGTTCACGTTTCAGCTTGATTTAAAGAAACATGGATGTTGTGCCAAGGACAAAAGGAACCCTCCAGACTTATCAGCAAAGGTGCAAAAGCCAACATCTTTTATGGTGTGACGGTGCAACAGTGTCCACATCATGGATGACTTTCATATGCGTGAGGGTGTCATTGATGCGGATTTAAGAGAAGGCGACGTCTTTTCCCTGGAAGTCCATGGTTATTTCAGCGCGACACTGCCAGGCCTCATTCTGCACGTGCCCCCGCTGTGTGGCCCAACTTTTTCAGAAATGTGGTTTCTACTATGATGATGATGTCAAGCTGGTTGGTCTTTGAGCAGATGGTTGAAAGACTATTAACCAGGCCCGGAACAATGGTGTGAGTAATTTGCACAAGATCAAGTTACAAAGGAGGAGGAGCAGCTTTTTAAATCTCTCTGTTCTTTCCTGCTGTCAAAGCTCACAGCAGAGTCATTATTACTATGATCTATTAATAGTCTCCGAGCAGTTCGTAACCCTGGGTAACTCACAGGGATGGTTTCTGTGTTGACTTTAACTGATGTTGAAGGTGAATTATTACCGAGACCCTTCTGATTTTGAAATGCATTAAGAATCTGTGAGAGAGTGTGTGTGTGTGTGTGTGTGTGTGTGTGTGTGTGTGTGTGTGTGTGTGTGTGTGTGTGTGTGTGTGTGTGTGTGTGTGTGTGTGTGTGTGTGTGTGTCTGGTTGCATAACAAAAGAAGCACATGTCTGAACTCTGGGTAATTAGAAGCGCAGCGGTCTATTTTAAAGAGGAGTAGAGTGAGCAAGTAACACCCATCAAATTTAACTTATGACCTTTGGCTTCAGAGAAGCTTCAAAGGGAACAGCTCAGAGAACACAATCAATTAATCGTTTGGTCTAAAATTGTAAAAAAAAGAATAAAAAATATTCATTAAAATATGTGATGTCTTCAAATTAGCCCAAATATGATCGATTTATAATTACAAAAGACAAAGAATGGCATCTAATTCTTGATATAAAAAGTTGAAAAATGAAAATATTTGGCCTTTTTTTCTTCAAGATTACTTCAACCGATTCAAAAACAAATGCTACGGTGATAAATTTTCACATTAATAACATGCTTTTTAAAAAAAGAAAAAGAAAATCACTGGTGGTTAAAGAAAAAAAGCATAATAAAAAAGAAGAATGTTAATATATATTAAATTTTGTTGTGACATTGTCATGAAATGTTTTGTTCTAATAATTTTGTAGTAGAAAAGGAAATTGTCATAGACCTATTCAGACTTGGAAGCAGGATAAAAACTCAACAAACGCTGAGACATCGTGCCACTGATGCACATGAACAAAACAAGCCAAAGGATGTGACAGGATGCCAGCAACACTGATCTAAAGAATACTTTAGCAGTCAATAACTCCATCGTCCTATTGACAAGTGTATTAATATGAATTCCGTTTTTTGGTTATAACTCAAAAATTCAAACCTCGGTTTCATTTGTTGAAGTTCACAAATAAATGTGCAATTACAAGACTTGGCAAGATTAGGTGTGAAAAATATCCCCCTCTGACTGAATGTGCGTCTTGTACAGCACAAGAGCATGATTAAGTGTTTTCGTGAGTGTGTGTTTCTTCACATGTGCGCGTCTTTGTGTGCTGTTTCTGCCTTCACACAAGCGTGGGTGTGGAACAAATCCATGTAATCTGAATGATTGACATCCTCCCCCCGGCTGAGAGTTGGTCACGGCGCCTGATGGAAATGAGACTTACAATCCGTCCTTTCTTTTAATTCTGCCCAGCGTCTCTGAAAGTCATCCACACTAAATTGATCACGGCTCTTTGTCCACCACAAGTTACAGATTAATATTTGGTGGAAAACTCTAAGCTTAACCCTAATTATAATTGGGTGTGCAGCGGAGTTGATAGGTCAAGTTGTACAGAGTGCTGAGGACCCATCCCCGTTGTGATCTGGCCTTTATTTGTATGTCAGGACTTTCATATAAAAGACTCCTTTCAACTGTCCCTGTGGAAAGCTGTAACTGAAATTTCTATATTAAGACAAACCTCATTCTTTCAAAAAGGATTGTTGTGCAAGCATTTAGCTTGAAATGAAATCTCTGTTGGTTCAAATCAAAATAAACAAAACAAGACATTAAACATTGTAGAAAATGTGCTTATTTGCTTTCTTGCTGAGAGTTACATGAGAAAACAACCATATATATTTGTAGAGTAAATATGAAGCTACAGCAAGCTGCTGGTTAGCTTGTTTTAACATAAAGACCAGAAACAGAGAAACAGCTTAACTGGGGCGCAGAGACTTCATGAAGTCTTGTCATCACTGTGAGGTTACCAAGCAACCGGCAGAGACTCCAGGAGGTCACTGCGAGAACGCCACGGCATAACCACGCATGACCTCCAGTAAAACCACAACTTGTTTTTTTTTTAAACTTTGTTTTTTATGCCAATTAAACAAGATAAAACTTGTTTTTTAATTTGTGACTTTTAGAAAGGAGGCTTTTTTTTGCTTTAAGATATATTTTGGGCATGTTTGCCTTTCTTACACAGGAACACTAAGAGAGACAGGAAATGTGGGAGGAGAGCAGGAAACATGCTGTAAATGGTCGACCTGGCCGGGATTCGAACCTGGTATTCTCTGCTCAAAGTGCTCATGTGGCACGCAACCTAACCCTGTTTTTATTGTGTTAGGCAATAGATCATGCTGTGGTTGCATAGAGCCCGGCTATCAAGTTTTTTTTTTTTTTTTTAAAGCTATCCAGCTGCTGACTGTAACTTCATACTTACAGTACTCTCAGGAATAAGCATATTTCCCAAAACTCTTTCTGTAGAACAACAAACTTCAGGTATAAATCTAGCTTTTGTTGATCCTCCTTAGTTTTAAGACTTACTTTGTCAGCACACTGACATTAAACACTATAAGGGGACGAGGTGTCACTTAAAAACAATGCCCATTATAGTCATCTGGCAGTTTCTCATAACTAAAGCAACCTAAAAAAAAAGAAGTGAAAGTGAATGGGCTGTGAAAAGCCCGCATAGTCAGAATAAATAACTACATTATGCCTTTCAAATGAATCATTAAAGAAGACCTCTATTAGTGGACAGATGCAGCAATGGAAGCTTGTAGAAAACCCGCAAACCCTCATGTCCGACAGGTCTTTCTTTACTGTGTAGTCAGATATATGAATAAATAAAAAGATGAAGAAAGGAGCGACGGTCGAGCAAGTGAGTAAGAGACCAGAAATAGTGCTCAAGTGTTTGAAAGACCATCAAACAATGCGTGCTACACTGGGTCATGAATTTGATTTGCATCAACTCTCGGTGCATGTTTAGCTGATTTCACAGTATTTGGGATAATTAGGCCTCACAGAACTGGCGCTGCGATTCACACAGAGGAATACACTTTTCAAGCCAGAGGAGAGGAAAACAAACCTTGCACAGAAAACACTCTGCAGATGCTGTCCAAACTCAGCACAGATGCACAGAGCACACAGTGAGATTGACAGATACGCCGACAGAAGGGCAGATGAATGAACAGACAGGCAGGAAAAGAGAAAAAACAAAAATACCATGCGCATACAAACATGATTATAAACGAACAGACACACACATGCACGTCATGTCATTTCTTTCTTTCTTTTCTGTCTCTGAGAATACATTGAATAGGCTCCTTGTTTTTCTCCTGCCACTGCTCGGAGCAGAGCGGGATTGTGCGTTTCTCTGTGTGTGACAGCCACCACCATGTTTTCTTTGGAGAATAAGCAACAGTCTGGAGAGCTTTTTGAAACAGTCATAGTTCGAGTGGGTTTGAAGTTTCATAACACACTCTGGTCTTAAGCACAACCCAGTGTTCTCTTACTACTTTATTTTCAAAGCAGGGTGAAGGCTGGCACAAGAAGCGCGATCACATGTTGCTGTTCTTCTCAGCCTCAAGTGCACTTTGCTCATTTGTTAGATTTCTTTTGCCCTGTGCAGGTGGGAGGGGAGGCACGATGAGGAGCAAACAGGTTGAGGTGTTGTTGTTTTTTTGTAGAATTTGAAAAGTGTGGCACAAAAATATACTGTACTATTTCAGTGATAATTTGTGGTTACCCGGGTTCAATCGTGAACAAACAAAATAACCACATCACTGAAGTTAAACTGAATAATCGAAGAGTACGAATATCATAATTGGATAACTAACCAAGTGATCACGGCTCTTTCTGCTCCACTGTACTGTACTCGTTCAAAAACAGCATGTTACCAAGGGAAACAGCTGCGTGCATCAGTTTCTTTATCACATGTTGTCTGGTTTTCATTCTTCAGTGCTTTAAAATAGCATGCAGCAAAATAAAAGATTCATTATGTTGAGACATAAAAACGATTGTTTTGAATTTCATTGAGTCCAAAACAGATTTTCCACTAACAATGTTCACTACACAACAGGAGAGGCTCAGAAACAGATCTATTCATTCTCTCTTATAAAGAAACTGATGAACTAAATTGAAAATTTTAAATCGAAATGAAGTTCGGACGACAGGAAAGTATGTGCACTGAGGATTTCAAATTTTCACTCTTGCTTGTCTAATTCGCTTTTTGAGCTGGGATGATTGGCTTCCGCACTGGTTGTGACTTCACACACATTTGCCCATTCGTGCAAACTCACAGTCGAGGAGACAAATGTGAAAACAGATTTCTACAAACTCCCAACATACTGTGCATCAATCTGCACAGTGAAGTCAGAATCCAAAGGAAGAGGGGGGTCATAAATGAACTCTTACTCTCTCCATACAGTCACCATAATAGGGTTAATATATTATATTGTATGTTTTTATATTGTATTATTATATTGCATTATATATATATCATATAATATCATTACAGGGAATTATTATTTTGCTGTTATTGCAATTGAGTTGTATTCAGCGACAACAAACCTAAATACGGCCTCACTAATAGTTAAAAAACACCTATTAATCATTTAAAACTAGACATTTATTTTTTTTATTTCTACTTTAATTGAGCAATTTTTGTCACACAAACTTTTATTACCTCAATAATGACACATTGTATCTATTGTGTGGTCATTGTACCACAAAATCCAACAATTTCCCATCATTTTGTGAAAATACAGGAGCTTTACTTCCACTATTCCCACAAATATAAATCAATCTTAAAAGGGTAAATCATCTGCCTTTGATTTATGTTGCAATATGTTTGCCACTCAGGATCGTAATACAATTTTTCTGCTTTCTCATTCCATATAAAGGTATATAATCCTTCATCTGAAGTGAAAAGTGATCAGAAGTAAAGTTACTGTGCAAGTTTTTATGCCAAACTGTGATATTCCACTGATATTCTCAGGGTTCGGGTATTTTAAGCTTTCATTAAAATGGCCGAGCAGAAAGTGCGTACATTCATATCCACTCTATATGTGAGCGTGTTTGACTGAGAGAGAGAGAGAGAGAGAGAGAGAGAGAGAGAGAGAGAGAGAGAGAGAGAGAGAGAGAGAGAGAGAGAGAGGAAACCATGCAGGAGAGTGTTTGTGAAGATTTCCTGTGGATAACGCCAAAGGAGAATCTGATACAAGTCCTGTCAGTCAGGATTCTTCCCCCACAAGGTGTGAAACAAGCATGAAAAAATGCACATGGTACTGTGTAATCCTTTTTCTGCACACAGTGGGGATAAGAGAGTCAACAAGACGAGCAGCACACAGACACTTGTGGCTTAGAACAACAAAAACATCATATACTCTAAATTGTCTTTGGGTTGCCTGGTGCTTTACGGTGTATTTAAGATTGCCTGCAATACCTGAAAGTGTGTATCTACTTTTGCGTGTGCTCACATGTGGCAAACGGAGGTACATCCGTCCGTGTGGGTAGAAATGGAAGGCTTATTGTGGAAGGTGGCGGTGAAGACGGTTCCTGGTGAATGCTGCATACGATACAGTTTGTGTGCGCTCTCTTATATAAACTACATGCAGCCTCAGATTCACCCCACGGTGAGCACACTTTTAAAATACACGTGCTCGAGTCAAGGGCAGGAGAACGAGAGGAAAGAGCAGGGAGGAGGAAGAAAGTGATGAATATGGAGCACTGAGGAAAGATGGTGAACGACAGTGAGCCAGCTTCACCAGCTTGAAATTCTCATTCCAATTCCCAATGCTAAAAATATCCAATCCCACTTCTTGTCCGTGCTTATCTCTCCATGCAGAGGGGGGATGGGGGAGGAGCGGGTGGTGATGGTGGGCATCTCCAGAGGACCGCGACCAGGCAGGTGTGTTTGACTGTTTTCTGGTTGTATCAGGCACTGAGCTCAGAAAAGTCCAAATCTGTCTGTCAACATTTCTGTTCTTTAGCCGCCTGCAGGTTACCATGACGACGCCTAATGTGCTGGGGAGCAGCAGCTCTGCAGGCTCTGTCAGGACAGAGAATACAACAAAGACAGGTACTCTGCCACACTTGGGACCTCTGTCAATGTAAGTTGATGGCGAGCGGACATAAGAGTCGGCTCTAATTGGAGGAGGGCCAAAACACAATTCCTGCTGCACACCATCAGAAAACAATGTGCTCTGCTTTATCGAGCAGCTTTGCAAACATTTTAGAATCCCTGCATCTGCAAAGCAGCCCTACGGCATGTACAGATGTAGCTTTTTTTGTTCATAGTGTAGCGGTGAGCTGATGTGGAACAATGACGATAGGCTGAACTGATTACTTTTTACTCTGCATTGCGGTGAAGCAGGTTGGTGTGAGGTGGGGGAATTGGAGGGGTGAGAATTACAGCGAAAGAGTGGATTTGAGGATTTGGGCAGAATAAGTGGAGGAATGAGTAAGGGCAATGAGAACATAAAAGAGTCGGGGCCCACCCCCTCCGCCACCTCTCTTCAGTTCTAATATCGTCCCCTCTCCAGAGACAAGCCCTTAATTACCATTACAAGCCTGAGAGCTTTTAACAGAGGAGAATCCTGCTTCTTTTCCTCTCTGTTGCTCCTTCTCCTCATTTGTTCTGTGGCCCCTGATGATCCGTCAGGGAAATGTAAGCCTTTAATTACCGGTAAAAATTACGGCCTTTGTGAACAGGTAGTTGGTGCCCTGGCTTTCATCTCCCCTTTCGTCTGCTAATCGTCTCTTTTTGATGACATAATAGGTGCTCTGTCCGAGGCAGAGGAAGACAGAGGCCCATTATACCACGAGAGGCACTGTGGGGGATTATGTGATTATGTGATGGGCAAACTTTATAAACGTTCCTTTATCTTTCAAGCAATTTCCTACTGAATGATAGTCAATGTGGCAACAAGTGCCAGCACCCTGCTTCTTCCTCAGAGATCAACTTTGTCCATATCCTGACACTGTGCGCCGTGGGAATAGAAATACAATTCCACAAAACACCCCATCTCAGCCATGTTGTGAAATTCCTGGCTTTCAAACCATTCTGCACTCTTGTGTGCTGCAATTTAGACGTTTAAAATCATCTTTGTCGCACATGTCTTATCATTGCTAAAGGCTCCATATGCTCCTTTTCTTTAAAGCTTCCTTCATTTTTATGCTGGAGGGGTTTTGGATCACTTTTCCCTCTACTCTGCGCTCATGTGAAATCTTAATTTAACGTCAAAATGAGACCAAAGAGGATGTCAGTTTCCCTCGATGACACGAGGTGTCATGCTTCTAAAAAACTGCCATCCAGGCACCTTGACAAAGCTGGGAGCACTCAGCCCTCTTAAAAGATTTGCAATTGACCAAGAAAGTGATGCAAGTTACTGTGAAAACGACCATGTAAAGGAAAAGCTGTTGGCTCCAGTCCAGGGGGCTGGAGGCCAATTAAACGGTGTGATTTGAACACTTGACGAGGAACATCACTTTAACGAACGAGCCGAGAGAGGCCTGGCTGCAGGCGCTGACCCACTGACCGGAATACCAACCGGGGCCAGACTAACTCAATTAAAACCAGAGCTCACACTACAAGATAGGTCACACCAACCCAGACCATCACCATTAACCCACATCTCCCTGTGGACTCAAACCCTGTTCACACACTCGTGCCATCTTAGTTTCAACATAGAAGCCCTCTGCTCCCTCACTGCAATCACACTGTATATCCAGCCTGAAATGAGGAACAGTCCTGCCTGTGAAGAAGACAAGGATTTTGTGAAAGGTTTTAAGTGACTAAACAAAGTGTATTCACAGACGGTCTAAACATCAATTCACTTCTTCTAAAAAGATGATCAATGACAATTATTGATAGGCAAATGTAATAAATGATTGTACAATGTGATTTTTCGACATAAATTCAGCTTCAGCAACCCAGATGAAAGTTGCATTTTTATGGATACTAGCTGTAAGAAAGCATCTGTCTCACAGCCGGTGCCTTGAGCTTGAAGTTAAGAGAAAATTGCTTTTGACTAATGAATCAGTGGGATGAATGCCAAATTGGATGGAAAATCTGGTCAGGCAGAGTGAATGAGGAGTCACTTCTCCTTAGTAACCACTGCTGAGGTGTTAATGAGACAGGAAAGGCACCGAAACAAAACATGTCGCCAGTAGACGATGAATACAAAGTCACAGAACACTAACACAAAGTAAAATGTAAAAAATTGACTAAGATAACAAAATGCAAGACATGAAATGAATAAACTGCAGACAACAGCAACACATTGTAAAGCCAGATTTTACAATTTTAAAGCCAAAACTGAAATGAACACCAACACGAAGCTATTTTTAGCTGAGATTTAAGCTGCTTCATGTGCTTTCTTCAGGAAATAATGAACAGACGAGTGCCGACCGACCTCGGAGGTCTGCAGGTTTAATATTCTGTCAACAGCACTTATTATTCTCAGTGGAACATAGTGTTGCCACCAGCAACTGGTACAGATGCAGTTCCATAACTTGTAATATCACCAAAAGTCGGTCAGATTTGTGACCAATGTAAAATCCTTGATGGACCCATTTTTCTTTTCTTCTTGATATGTTAAATAATAATAAAAAAAATGTCTGCTGTCAATTTCCAACAAGTTGCTGGCGAGTAATCAGTTGGTTTCTGAGTAACTATGGCCCAACAAAGAGAAAGCCTTGAAAATGCAGCATGTAAAAACCTCAAATTCATAGCACAAGCATTAACAAGCACCCAAACTTCATAGTAATAACACTGCCACTGGACTCGCAATCACTCCAGTAAAGAACCAGACCAATAAGGCAGAAAACATACTATTTTTTTACAAGGAATTGGAAAGCGAGTTTTTCCTCACAACTAAATGATGTGCCGCTCATTTGTGGAGCAACAGTCTCCGTTTGTAAAAGATGCAATGTTAAGCGCCACTTCACCGGAGGCGACAGCAGTGCCGCGCTGAACTTTCCTGCGGGTTGCAGGTTATGAACAGGAAAAAGGCACTGAGCAATAGAAACAACAAGACTCTATTCACCAAACTGACAAAGAACGCCAACGCAGCAACAGAGGCATCTTTTGAAGTGGCACGCATCCTTACGAAGCACGAGAAGCCCTTCACCAACGGCAGGATGGTAGAGGAGACAATGTCATTTAAGGTTTATAAAAGTAAGACAGAACATTTGTCAGCCATTTCCGATGTACAACTTGGTGCTGATGACGTGGCAAGGAGAAGATGCCCTTTCTGCACATATGACGGAGCAGGTGGAAGAGAGGTCATGGGCTCAAACTGTCAGTCCCGTGGAAATGGAGATGGACCTCCAAAACAATGTCCAGTTAAAATCTCAGCAGCATTCACAACTTTCCTTTTAACCTGCTCGACCCATGAAAATACTTAGTTTTATAACCTTTTAAACCTTTAACAATTTCGGTCTTGGCTCATAACTGTGTGAAATGTGATTTTTTTTTTCTACATTATTCTCATGAAATCTGAATTGACCAAAACACTGACTGATAAACATTTCAATGACTCCACAAAAGGACACGTAAGTGGATTCACTCGAGTACCCACCTCTCTCTTACGTCAGTCAACGAATTAAGTGTCTGAAAATGCTGAATACGGGAATCACATATATGTTAAGTCTAAAATTATTGTTTAGATTTTTGAAGGGAGGTGAAAAAGTGATACAAAAATATCAGGAAAGTATCAGGAAATATAACTACATACTTTTCTTTTCTATAAGTTGAAAATGTGCATTGTATGAGTTTGACACATGGAAACAGAAAATATACTTGACATGATGTAAATTCACGATGTTTAAGGTGACTTGCGTATTAATATTTGATGACTATGTACTGTTCCCGTTGCACATTAATAGGATGCAGCAAAGAAAAATGCGTGGTAGAGGGGAAGCTATAACTAAGATGAATGAGTGTTCAGAGTTACATCACTTGATCATCGCCACCTGTGCTACGAGAGTTTTTCTGACAACTGGTAAAAGTGCATTTATGCTTTCACCATGGGCACGAGAAGGGAGCGCACATCAAATTTTGAGTTGGCGACAGACCCTTTAAATGCTTCAGAAAGCCTACAGCAATGAAGCAATGAGCTGGGCGAGCTGTTCATTTATATTTCAAGAGGGGCAAAACGTCACTGTCCAAGAAACTGGGGTTTTCTTTGACATTTGCGGGGTTGTGCGCTGTGGATTTGTCCCACAGCGTCAAACTGTCAACACCGAGTTCTACTGTAACGCTGAGGTGTCTAAGGAAAAACGTTCGGCACAAATAATCTGAACTTTGGGGCGATGACACAGAGGTTCTCCGACATGATAATGGTCCCGCTCAAAACACACTGAACACCCACGAGTTTATCGCCTGTAACAATCCCCACTCCCTACACCATGTCTACTCTCTGGATTTGGCTCACTGAGACTTCTTTTCTGTTTGCCTTTGAGGTGACGGAGAGCTAGAGAGTTCAACATGGATGAAACTATCGTAGTCTATTAACCTTGCGGCCTTATTAACCTTAAGAGCAATGGTTTCTGAGCAGTTGGTGGTACAAATATGTCTCTTGAATAAAACGGAGTCAAACTTATTTGCCCATTAGTGACCAAGCCAACACTAAAATGATAGTGAACAGTACAACTGATTTTAATATGTTTAATCAAAGACTGTTTTCACAGTTTCACAGCTGCTTCCAGTCAAACTTTAATGGCTATCTTCTGCCTTCAATTTCTATTACCGGGGGGGAGGGGAGGAAAGCTTTGCTTATTAGATAGTTATACACCGTATTCCATATTTTAACGGAATAAATTATGTTGTTACAGAAGATTCAAAATATATTTTTGTCCTGATTTAATGACTTATAAATGACTAGAGGCAACACATTTTCAAAGATTATTCAAAAAGAATCTCCTGAAAAAATACATATTAATACATGCGTTTTAAATGATAAACAGTCACATTCATTAATAATGTCACATCTGAGCTTTGTATTTCTAATAGAAGTCCGGCAACCATAACAACAGACAGACGTTAATACAGAAATATGGTGCATTCAAAGAAGTTGGGAGCAGAAGACATTCATGGCCAATTTAAAAACATTAAGCTCCGTCACTCTAATTTACAGTTTCAAAGTATCAAGGCTTGTTCATTCCTTTCGTACCAAAATTTAATACTTTCATGCATAAATTGGGATTTTTTTTTTTTTTTTGCTTTCCCTCTAGAGTTTAACACATACCATAAAGTCATATGTCTTGAGAATAACAGATTAAAGGAATTCATTTGCTATTTCTCTTATCTAATTTCTCCGTGCAAGAGATCCCATATCTCCGCTTCCTAAAGAGTGAAACCCTCCGTATCTTCAACTGTATCCTCCAGATATGTTGCCCCTCCACTTTGCAGCTAACCTTTTCCCAGGTGTTCATCTAGCTATTTCCTCCGACTAAAGCTTTGGCTTATCATCTGAACATCGCCCAAACCTCCCTTGTGCTATTTTTTTTCTCCATTACCTGGCTTCTTTTTCTGTTCTCCTCAAGGCACAGCCCTCTCTCCACACACACACACACACACACACACACACACACACACACACACACACACACACACACACACACACACACACACACACACACACACACACACACACACACACACACACACACACACACACACACAGACTGTCAGCCCTCCACCTTTCTATAGCACAAAGGGGTGCCCACCCCTCTTCACCCTCCACACCTCTGCCTCTTATCGCACCTCTAGCACTCTATCCTCGCTCTCAGCCCCTGGTTTTGGAGCCTGACCCTCAAATCTCAACACACCACTTCGGCTACTTTCAATTGAAGCCTCGACGGCCACACGGACCTCACCACCCCGCCTCCAAGTCTTCTTTTTTATCGGCTTTTTCTCACACCTCTCTCTTACCTTCTTTCTCTTACCCTCATCTCTTTTAAATTTTTAATTTCTTCTTCCCCTTCTTCACATCTTCGCCATCACCACCCTCTCAACCCCCGCCCCATTCAGATCTACCAAAACCATGTTTGTTAAAGTCTGGGATTCTTTTGAACAGCAGTACAGATTGAGCTCCAGCCACGAGAGTCCTATGTGTTGATAAATCTAAATCAAGGCTGACAAATGACTTGTGCCGAGTGGGCTGGGGACACTGGCACAGGGTCACTGGGGAAAACAAAGATGTTTACACACTAACATGGGCTGATGATGTCCCCTGGTACCTGGCAAGCGCTGGGATAATTTCACTCTGGCAAAATACCTGTGGGAACTATGCAGAGCAGCTTCTTAGGATGACTTTCAGCCAATCAGAGCAGCAACGAGGGAGCACGCTAGGACGTTAATTACTTCAATGATTTCCTGTGAGAAGCGGGGTGTGTTTGATTTGTGTTTGTATTTGCAAGTGTGTGTATGTTAACCGACAAGAATATGCGATGGGGAGAGCACTGCATCAATCAGTGCCTCCTTGTCTCTAAGAGATGAAATAAGCTGCACTGCATAAATCCTTAACATGAAGACTCATCACTCACTTCTCTTCAGTTTAGGTCACTTTTGCCATAACCTTAGTTTTTTTATGTCCTGTAACAGTAATGATGTCACATGCTGTCTGGCAGGAATCTAACACCGCATTTTCATGAGGATCCAATCTATGAGTCCTTGCCAGGACTCTATTTTGAAGACATCAAAACGCATTGCATCATATCCTATTTTCAATACTCTCCTTTTGGTCCCTCAGGATCATCACGTTAAAATAATACCACTGGGATCTGGTTTCTATAGAAACAGAAGAAGTTCTGAAGTTCATTTTGTAGCTTATCCACGAGCAGAGAAAAAAAAGGCTTTCAATTATCGCCAGAAAATGAACACAGTGTGCTTGTACATTATGAGTGCGTACTCGCTCGAGATGTGAGTAAATTAAGTCAGCTGGTGAAAGTAAAATCAGCTGAATATTGTACGTGTCCATACTGTTTCTGCACACACATTAACAACTCTGCATTTCATACTGTGTAAAATTTACGATGCATAAAATATACATTCACTTTTGTACAAGGCATCTTGACACCATGTCCCATATTTCTAACTTTTGTTGTTGGTTGTTGTCAGATGTCTCCTCATTAGCGATTATCCACATCCCACATATATAGTTTGAGGAAAGACATTGACATTACACATCATAAGATAACACAGTTAGCCTTTACGAGCCACCCTTCACATCACATCTTCTACAACTCTAAGTTTAAAAAGCAGCCTTTTTTTTTCCATCAGCCTGAAACTCCCATAAATGATGTTCACGTATGTTGCTTCATTGTGTGAATATGATGTTTGCCTTATATTGCCTTACATACATGCTTAACATTATTACTCAGTATATACTATGTGCTTTGCAAATAAACCATCATTTGGCAGTGTACATTTTTAATCAAAATGAAAATAAAGTTTTGAAAATGTTGGGTGGTTTTCAGGTATGACCAAAAAACATTTATGTAAATTCATACAGGAGAGTGTCAATGTTAAAGGGATACACAAACCATATTGATGGGACATTCTATGATTGAGCAATGTAAAAAAATAATAAAAAAATAAATAATTTTTTTGGACATTTGTAGCCTATTTTATTGTCTATTCTCTTAATTATTAATTAATACATTTTGTCACCAGGTATCCCACCATATAACTTATGCAAACAGGAAGTACAATAGTACCGTGGAGTCAGACAATCAGCTAAATGAAAAGTAAAGCAAAAATCAGTTCCTCTTTGCAATCTAATCTTGCATGTACAGACAACCACCACAGGATTAGTTTGAATACCGAAGGAAACATCAAAATTATTATTAATCATGAGGCCGATCAGAAGTTATAAAGCTTGATTTTTGTTATTGTAAGAGGATTTATGGACATTTATCCTTGATGGACTTTTCAGAAACGGAAAAGAGAATATGTCACTGAAGAGTGTGCGCTCCAATTTGGTTGTTATGACTCTGAGAAAAAAGGGTGCAATTTTTGCAATTGGCTCCAAGATCGTCTTTTCTGTTTCCAGTGTTAAAAATCCTGCAACGACAAAAGCAGTGCCTCTTACAGAGCTTCTTACATGGCTGGGTGCATGTGCTTTCATGAGTGTGCAAGTGCTCAGGTAGGGTTAATAAAAAGTATTTTTTAATGACCTTCAGACAGGAATGAATCAGCTACTAAAAATAATATGATGGACACTCTTCATAGCTCACCTAATTGCTTATTATATTCTCCCATTCTTTATATTATATTCATACATGTGTATCTGAGAACTATTAAATGTATTTTGCTGTTTAGGAAAAACTTCACCACTCTCCAGCTCAGTGGGCAAACAAATGTGAGATGACAATAAGGAAAATATACAGGCCAAAGCTCAATGAAAACATACAGAGAAGAAACACAAAAACACATTTATAAAGCTGTTAATTGTCTCAATGAGCGAAGAATCTAACAACGACCTGAGTGGTCCATTTTCATATTTCATCCAAATTAAAATCTTTGCTGCCAAACCTGAAATAACAGCAATATAAGTGGTGTGTTTTGTTGTTGCATGGACAAAACAGAAAGAAAGAAGTAGAAATGAACAACCCTAAAAAAATTACAATCACAGGTGAAATAAACTACCCAATGTGGGTTATTTGTTTTATTGACATTGAGACATTGTTGTTATTTCAGGTTTTTGCAAATATGCAGATAATGAATGTATCAGTAAAATGAAAGCACATTTCATTACACTACACTACCCTACAGATATTCCATTCTTAAAATATTATAGATTTATCTATAAATTATATAGAGCTATAAATAACATCTATAAATAATATATATTTTTAAAGATGTTAAATTTTTAGAAAATCATATTCGCTAGTGATGACAGCAACTTTGGTATGGTTACGTTTAGGTGGCACTTGGCAGCAAATAGTCAAGTTTAGTGGTTTGATGCAGAGAAAATCCACAGCAACTTGTGACACAATTAATTTATGACCATTTAAAGGTTATTTTTTTAAACATTAACAAAAGTGCTTTTGTTGCCTAAACTTCACAGGATGAGAGTCAAGATGAGAAACCCTGTCCGCGAAGTTTAATGGTGCCATTAAACACCTCACATTGACTCTAGTAAACGGTAAATGGCCTTCACCTGTATAGCTCTTTATCACTTTAGCATCTCAAAGCACTTTACAGTTTGTCTCCTATTCATCTGCTCACATAAAAACGTACATTTACACAACAATGGCCCCGATGCAAGGCGCACACCTTCCAATTGGGGAACTTCCAACTTTATGATTAGAGGGCAACCAGCTCCACCATCTGAGCCACAACCCGCCGGCTGTATATTTCATAAATGTAGCACCACATTCACTACAAAATGTTATATCCAACAGTGATTATGTTTGTCACAACAGTGTACTATGTATTTGTGAATTGTGCCTTGCAAGTCTAAAAGCCAATAGGAAACCAATTTACTTATACATATGCATAATTTCTCGGGGCGTCAGAGCTGCTAACAAAGTGTTATTCATTGTAGATGTTACACTTTGAATTGCAATTATCTCTCCTCTTTATAAAATACGTAAAATGAGTAGTGGTAAACTGCCAGACTGGACTGGTACGGAAAATAATTTGATAAAATTGCATTAGATTTAGTTCAACAAGGGAAAAAAAACCAACATGTAAACATACTCCAGTCATTACTCCTGTACATAAAAAAGCAAAGTCACTTATGCACTACGTCATATCCCTCCTCCGCACACGTGAATGTGAAATGAAGTCAAAGATTTCACTCAGCATCTGCAGACAGTCTTGCCAACACTGCTTCCTACAGACCAAACAGGAATTATTATCCTCATTAACTAATGTCAGAAGGCTTTTAAGTCACACAATTATGGACCTGTAATTTCCTAATCACTTCATGGGGAGTTTGCTGAAAAGAAATATGCGTTTTGGTTTTAATTAGAGGCAAAATAGAGAAAATATTTCCAGCTGTTTGAGTTGAGTTGTACAGTAAGCAGTTGTTAATTTACACTGAAACTTTCTCTGACTCCAAATGAGTCACATCGAAAGCTTGAACACTGCAATGCAGATCTACTTTAGCTTGATGTATGACCTGTAGTACCTTCAGTATTCATGAGTGCAAACAGTTTTGACTACTGTACTTTCCGGACTATAAGCTGCTACTTTTTTCCCACGCTTTGAACCTCGCGGCTTAAACAATGACGCGGCTAATTTATGGATTCAACGGGTAAACTGCTGCGTGTTGAAGAGGACAGCATGAGCTCAGCGGGGAATTTGCCTCCGGATGAAAGTAACGAGAGCGACAATGAAAACGATCCAACATCGGATGAAGCAATTCTGAGGCTATTCAACTCCGACACCGAAGGAGATGACTTCAGTGGTTTCAGTGCACAGGAGGAGGAAGATAGTGACCAATGACTTTCTTGGTAGGCTACTGTTTACCACTCATTTTTTAATTTTTGTTACAAGCCGTGTTTCGTTAAAGCCTATTTATTTTTGTTACAAGCCGTGTTTCGTTAAAGCCTGTGTAAAGTTCATTTGTTTCAATGTACCGGTAGGCACCTGCGGCTTATAGACATGTGCGGCTTATTTATGTTCAAAATAATTATTTTTTAAAAATTCAGTGGGTGCGGCTTATATTCAGGTGCGCTCAATAGTCCGGAAATTACGGTATGTGGTAACCAAACAAAACAAGAGTTCATGACTAGAGTGTTTGACATATGTGTATGACGGTGGCGTACTGAATGCATGCTCAGCCCAGCCATTCACATATGACACTTGGTACAGGTTAGTTTCCGGCTCGTTTCATTAGCAGAGACTCCAGTCTGCAGTCTCATTTAACAGAGAGACAGCTATAGGATTACTAAAAAATACTGTCATTAAGAAATACAACATTTTTCATTTAAGAGTACATTCCTCCATACGAGCAAACGAGCTAACTGAAGCAAATTAGATGATTAAACACCAATACAGTTCCCTGTTAACCAAGGTTAGGCAGCGTCAGCCTCACATTCATTCAGCACGGTTTAATGCTAAATCGTGTAATACACCCGTCAGTCCACTAGAGGATATCGTATCAGTGTCACGTTTTGCTTCGGCATGAAAAGTACACAGATTCACGACCAGGGTCGAAGAAGGAGGTCATGTGACAAAGAAGTGGTGGTTGGAAAGATCAAATATAAGACTTTGCAATGCAATGCAAAATTCAAAGAACTGGATATACTTCATATCTTCCTTAAAAAGACAGAATTTACACGTGTTGATTACTCCAGTGGATACTGTTGGGAAGTTGTTTAGAGCAAAATGTCCTCTTTGAATCTTTAGCAGAGCAATTAGCTATGTGACCATAACCGACAGAAATGATGGCCAAAAACATTAAACTCTAGATTGAATAAAAAAAATTAAAAAAAAAAATTTTCTCCTAATAGTTTTGAGCGGGCCAGCAGTTCAGTGTCATAATTTCCAACAAACCGTCTGCTGCTTACTGCCAACACCCACAACAAAAGTAAATCAGAGCGGAAGATTCAAGGCAAGAGGCTCACTAAAAACCTGTTTGCTAAACTTTGTAATTACTAGAAGATGTTACACTATCAAACCTTCTATCACACAAATGACAACCGTAGGCGTTGTAGTGTTAAAACACAGGGACTACGTTGTAGATCAAAGAGAGTACTATCATTGAAAATAGAAACAGGTGAAAAGTGCCAAGAAGCAGAATGTTAGTTCGAAAGAAAATGGTTAGAGGCACTCTGGGTGTGCAATGAGGAGAACATAAAACCTCTGCTTGTTTGTCTGCATTTTGTGATTCTTTGATTGATCTGGCTCTGCGTAATAAAAAAAAAAAAAGAAAGAAAAGGATCTGGTCTCTTAACTGCCTGCAGGTTCCTTTGCATTTACATGCCAATGGCTTTAAGGCAAATCAATAGAATTTGAATAAAGTTCATCTGAACCTGAATGTCAGCCACCTAATGTCTCTGTGGTACAGGGAATTTCACAGATACCTCTCTTGGTGCAGAAGTTAAGATGCAAATGAATCCACAGCCTCAACCGCAAGCTGGCAGGAGATCACGTCGTAAAAAGTATGCCAAAAAACACACATACAACAAACATGGAAGTCCTAACAAAAGAAAAAGGAGGACTATCGCTCCCATATTCATTCTTTCACTCCTTCCACACTCTCTGTCTCTCACTCCTACTTTTCCTTTCCCGTCCTATGAACTGCAGGCATTTAGTCTGTATGGGATCTTGCCGCAGTACTCTCTCAGAATGCTAATATGCCCGGCTGATGTGGGTCAGGACTTAATCCTGTAGAAATGATTATCGCTGCACGACTGGAACTTCTCTTGTAGGATATCATTACCATTCGGTATTTTTCCACTGCACTGCGCTATCATTCCCACCAAGACAACCACATCACTCTGCAGAAACTGGAACAATCAAAATTAAAATGATATGTTGTAGCACCCAGCTGGGAAATCAACGTATTCGTTGTCACATTGTGTGTGAGTGTGAATGTGTAATATGACTGCCTCTGTCCCAACATGATAGCAACTTTAGAGGCAAATCAAAGTGACTTCACACATTATGCTGCGCCAAATTAGTTCAGGGCAGGACTACTGCTTTTTTTTTTTTTAGGTGAAAACCAAACCAGCTACAGCTTGGTGCTGGACTCCCCAAAAAGAGGATTGTGCCCAGTCAGGGTAAAAGCCATGATGGGACACCCAGGCTGTTCCTGCTGAGAGATCAGTTACTCCAAACATACTTTACTTGACTTATTTCTCAGGTTGCGTTAAATAAAATGAGCCAAGTTGTCTAGCTGAGCTGCCGAGCTTTTTTGCATGACTGTGGTCTGAGGTGTCGGGGATTCAACTGACATGGCGATGACAGCGGTGTTTTACTGGTCTTGCCTCAAGATAGAAATTTTTCATTTGTCATCAAGTCATGGTCCACATGATAAAAATTTCTGGGCCACTCAAATTCACACCCAAGAAGATAGTGTGTAATACATGATGCCTTTGTGTACTTTAAAAAAAAAATGAAAAAAATAAAACAAAAGTACAACTAGGGTTCAAAACCCAATTAAATAAAAAGACAGATTTACCTTGAACTACAACCATCTTTGCTTTTTCAAAAAAATTCAAACTGGCAATGCTGTTCAAGTTTTAAGAATCTAAACTGAATTGTGTAAAATGCAAAAAAAACCTCAGACTCACATTGAAGTAAATGTAAAAGCTGACTCACCTAATCATTAATGTGAGCTAAATAGTGACAAATGGGATGTTTGTTTTGGACATTACTGTCATGATTACTTAGCTGATGAAGTTCCGTTCACTTCAAAATGATAAAAACTGACAATTTTTTCTGCCCCGCTCACATTGGCAACCCACTCAAAATGGCACAGCGAACCACTTTTGAGTCACGACCCACCAATTGAAAACCACAGTCTCACAGGAAGACCTGAAGGATGTGGCTGTGGAGAAAAATGCGTGCAAAGAACAGGCATTGATCGACAACACATGAACAACAGCTGTGCAGTCGGGCCTGGCAGTGTGTGTCTGTTTGCATGCATGTGTGGTCTGTATCCTGGTGTGTTCATCCGTGCGTGTGCGTGCTGTTAATTCACATAGGTGAAAAGCCAAACTACCTGCAGAGCACGGGGAATCCAGGTAATGAAAAGTTATTTGTTTTACAAACAGAGTTAAAGCCAGAAGGGAATACTGTTGTTCTGCTGAAAATAAGATGAATGCATGCTTGAGTAACCACATACACAAAGAAAGAGGGAGCCTGATTGAAGGAAAGAGACCATTATAGTGTTGATGCTGTGCTCGTGTATACAGTAAAAATACGCATTTTTCACCGCTCTTTCTAACCAGCTGCTAAACATTAACTACAACCATAAAGCCAGGCCCTCATGTTTGACATACCCTTCTCCTTAAATTACCTTCACTATAATTATCACTCACTCACTCGGTGAGTAAAGTATATAGAGGGGGTAAAGACAATTTATTTTCAAAATGCAGTCTAAAAAGTAGCTTAACTAAAAGGAAGCATGAACATAAACAGGCCAACGTTAATTTCACGGCAGCTCTAAAAATCATATGCTTCAGAAGAAGGTTGTAAATTAAAGTGGAGGATGATTCCTTATCGCCACCTTGGTTTCAGTGGGGAAAAAAACCCGTCTAGAAATGGGACTCGCAAAAAAAGACAGTGATAAATTGAAAGCGTGATGAAGCCGCAGAGAGACAACAGAGGCAAGAGTCCAAAACCAATGAGTGGCGAGGAAAAGTTGATGAGGAGGAACACCAGCAAAGAGTGAAAGTGACAGATCACTTGAGAAACATCTGGTGGGCCTGCTCTGCTGAAGAGAACAAGAGATGAGGTCAGAGAAGTCCTTGTAAACTCCACTACACTTGCGCGTACGTAAAGGTGACTAATTTTCTCATTTTCCAGTTGAGGACAAAATGTTGTAATGGCCCACTCGGGCTGACTCGGTGATGGAGTCCACTTTAGCTCCACATTATGCTCCACTCGATCCACATCTGTTCTCAGTTTGCCTCACTCTTAAAGGTCACACGGAAAGCTGCCAACACACAAAAGGTCACGTTATCTCTAATAGGGAAGTGCATGTAATTAGAAAAGCCACAGAGTAGAAGAAAACTTAAGCTAGAAGAGGCCAGAAAGGAGATTAATATAGCAGCAAGGAGTCCAAGGTAATGTCTGCTGTCCACGCCTCACATAGAAAAAGGGCCAGACTTACATTGTGATACTTAAATAGGTTTATAAAAAGCATACACAATTATAATATTATTTAAATACAAGAGTCATAATAGTTGGTTTTACTGATTTCCACGGTTAATTCTAATACAACCAGAAAAGTTTAAACTGATTTTGAATGAGAAAACACTGTTTAAAAATATTTGGTAAACCAGGGTAGTAAATGTGAAGAAAATGGTAAGCACCAATGTGCCACTAAGTCAGTAAATATAAATCAAACAAGAAAAAAAAAATCAAAATGTTCAACATGATTTTTCAAACTTGTTTGAAAAAAGAAACTCAAAACCAAAAATAATGAGCCCTTTCTACAAATGCCACGCAAACACACTGTCACCTGACAAGTGAAGTCGTGGTGGATTTGAGGTGAAGAGTCAGACCTCTCAGATTGGCGCGTCCTCACAACAAACAGCGTCCATTGCCAGCCGGCAGCAGAGGACAGATGGTGGGAGCTCTGCAAGAATTTACCTCTGACTGTTGACACAGACAATGACAGCAACACAAGGTGAGAAAAGAGAGGAGGAGAGATGACAGGCCAGAGACGTTTGTTTGGCAGTGTCTCATCATCCGGCCTGGAGGAGTAGATGTGGCTAACGGGAACTTTAAGGGAAAAGTTTTTATTTTTTATTCATTTTGCTCATGGTATACACAAATTCCTCTAGAAACTATAAAAAGAAAAGCGATTTACAATCAAAACACAACTCTTATTTATAAATTCCATGACCGAAAAGGGGCTTTCATGGTTTGGGACACAAACAACAATCTCTGGAGTCGGAATCACGGGCTCCTTCTTTTTCCATCACACAAGAATTTTTTTTTTTTTTTTTTTTTTAAGATCCTCTCCAGACATGTTTTAAGATGCCTGAAAAAATATTAAACTTTGAATAAGAATATAGTTTTTCCACAAAAAATGCACTTGTTAAACTTCTTAAAATGACATCGACTCTTCAATCATTAAAAATGACAGAATCTATAAATATATTTGTAATTTTTAAGTTTGACTGCTGGACAGAAGATGTCTCACACTTCACTGTAAAGTCCAATCTCAGTGTACGAGCACTGGAGGTTTCAAGTTTCCACATTATACCTGTGTAAGTTGACTGTTGGACCAGAATTGGCTTCCAAACGGTTTGTGATGTCACAAACCCTGCTCGTAGGCCTGTCCCCGTAAAATTTGTTTTTCAGTGATAAACAGAAACTTTCCCTCTTCAGCAGATGAAAATAAAATCAGTAGTATAAAACTCTGCAAATATTGAAACTTAAACATTCAACAACAGGAACATGAAAAAAAAAACTTGTTTTGGGAGAGGATTGGCATTAGATATTTTAAGTATGAATGTGAGCAAACAGTGTGACAGTGTCCATGTCAGACATGGCAGCACTTAAGAAACAAACAAACAAAAAAAACTTCCTCTGACTAGACTTTTACACTTCGTAGCATCAGCTTTGAGTTCTGTTACATAACGCCGTGAGATGCAGCACTTTGATTAAGGATCTACTCAGGATAATAAACTTTCTGTTTTGGTTTGAATTAGACATCATAAGTGCGAGCAACATAATGCAGAAGCTTCCCACAGTGCTCCTGAGACATGCGTGATGTGAGAAAGAAGTCAGATAAGGATGTGAAGATAACAGAGTCCTAGATTTATCCTAATAATCAGACTGAAAGCCAAATACTGTAGTTTCAGACTTTCAGTTTGAAAATAATCTCCTTTTGACATGAAAAGGAAAAATGGAAAAAAGCACATATCTAGCACATATTCATATGCTGCTTTATCCCAAGACAAGTCATGTAAGGTTAGCCTCATGATTGTCTTGACTGGAAGAGAAACTGACTGATTTTAACTTACCAGCAGGTAAAAGACAGCTTCACAAACTGCCTGGTTCTTTGTCGTATGCTACACAAGGCTGAGAAGAATAATGAGGGAAGTTTCCACTGCTGTATTAAATCCCATGCAAATGAGGTAAAGGAGATTTAAGGAGAGAGAAGACTCAATTCAAAGCAGTGGAGAGTGATGGTAGTTGAGCCAGAACTCGTCAAGAATGTGATTGGTTTGGTAGATTATGTGGATTTACCTAATTCCGCTGAACAGAGGCAATAAAAATAAGAGATCTTGACTGCGAGATAGTTAAGGGAGCTTGCCCCCATTGTCACAGTCTTTAGCCTGAAACATAAAACTGAGATAAGCGCGCATGGAGGAGAAAGCCGAGGCAGCGAGAAAGCTGTCTTTTATCAAAAAACAATCCATATTCTCAATCTCACATGCACTGAGTCACTGAGATCAATGTGGGCTCAACGGGAGCCAGTTAAGAGGTTTCTAAAGACAGCAGGTATTTGTTATTAAACCACAGGAATGGCAGGGTCGAAGTAGAGTATACATTGTCATTTTGATACAGTGTCATGTTGATTGATTCCTCATTTTGACAGATATCAGTGCAAAAATTGACCTTATTATGGAAGTGGATCAGGTATCGACCAGACTTTAACAATGTACATTCATTCCAAAGTCTATCTTCCCCTGATGCCAGCTGGTCAAAGTTTAGGAAGGTAATCCTGATCGCTGATAAAAAAAAAAAAAAAAAAAAAAAAAAAAGAGGGGAAAAAAAAAGCAGGGAAACTTTAAAGAAATTTGTATCTGGAAAGGAAAATTATCTTTGGAGGGTCACAATGACTGCCTGATTGCAAGGTCTGTTGTTAGTAGAGACGAATAAAGTCTGGTGTTCCCAGTTTGAGCAAGTTTCAAGGCTGTGGCTGGTGAAAAAGATTTAAGAGAGAGCACTTCAGAGAACCCATGAGCACTTTTATTCTGTCTCTTCTGGCCGAGTCCTTCAAGAAACGTTGCTGTATAAAGTCATCAAGTCGGTTTCCTTGAGGCTTCTCCATTTCCATCACCACCAGGATGTCTTTTCCATTGCTGTTAGTCACTTGACTCGTGTTACTTTGTTGTTTGGAAAAGAATCTTTAAATTTGGTGAAAAAAGAATAGCACTTTGGATTGGAACTGGCTTTTGTATTGCGAGATAAATAGTCAATCTGTCTGAGCAAGATAGGATACAAAATCCACAGTTCTTCTTTGCAAAGTTCAAACAAAGCTAATATGCAACTTCAGCTGTCTGATAAATCAACTATCCAAACTAAAGATAGCCTTTTGGCTCCAAATTCCCCTCTTCTGTTCCCTCCCAGTGTTTCCCTTACTGAATGGCAGTGAAAGAGACTTTCAGGACAAAAAAACCCCACTTGAATAAACTTCAGAACACATTTTTGAACAGATTGAGGACAATGGATGTTGTCAAACATCTGTGATGTAGCAATGTAGTCACATTGAAGCATTGATTCACAGCAACTATGAAGAGGAGGAATTCTTACAGTGACAGTGAAAAAAAAAAATCCAAACCTAATCTTTAAAGCAGTGCTGGCAACTGGTAGTGAAATTAAGGATTTGTGTGTGTGGTGAAATGACAACATACACATACATAATCCAATTGTGTCAAACAGAAAACCTTAAAATCTCCTAAAAATCACCATTAAAGAAATAAGAAACCAAACTAAACAGAAAAAAACACGACAGTGATTGTTTTGGTTTTCTTTTGGTTGTTGAAACTAATTTAAGCTGTCAGTAAAGTGGATGACAAAAACATTCTGAAAACGAAGTGCTAAACTATACATTACACGAGTATATTTAAATGTGCACCCACACAAAAACACATCTAACACTCAGCTCCAGCTGCACGCTTATTGCCTAGTAACCCAAGAAGTGTTTTTTCCCTTTTGTTTCAAAGGGGGTAATTATTACCACGTAGGGTAGTTATTAAGAAAAGTAAAGCTTGTACTTAAAATGCCTCTTCTTCCATTGTTTAATACTAATAACACATTTCAGGCATTGAAGAGAGTAGTTAAGGCAGGAAGGAAAAGACGCTGGGAGGAGAAAAGAGCTGAAAAGAAGGAAGAAATTGCAAGCATAGGCTAAAATAGCTCAAAGAAACGCAGCTTTCTCTCATCCCTCCACTGGGTAAATTACAGTTAAAAAGGTTTATCTGGTTTTTCATTTCAAATTTACCACACTTTTTCTTTCATCCTAAGCACTTTTCCTCAGCAGTCACGAGACTTTCAAATTTGGAAAACCTCAATTCATTTCAAGCTGGCTATACTTCCCCTTAAGCATCCCCGCAGGCTATTCTATTCTCTAAAATACAGGCAGCAGCCAATCATAGTCGATCCAGCAATGTTTACAGTAATGACAAAATTGAAGATAATTATCTGCCTATGTGTTTATTCATAAAATTATGCAAATTATGCACAAACCACTTCCATACTGTTACTCTACTCTGCAGTATATTTTGAGAGAGGAAAGAGAGAGAGAGAGAGAGAGAGAGAGAGAGAGAGAGAGAGAGATGGATACAGAAAGACGAGCAGAGGAAGAGAGTGGGTGAGAGAAGGGGGAAACAAGAAAGACAAAAGACAGAGAAAGTCCATTAACACACTTGTAAATGAGTCTCAGCTATTTACCACATGCTGGGCCCTTCGAATTACTTACTGTGTTCAGGATGCAGATTGCAGATGGCAATTAAAGATGAACCGTGTGCACAGCCTCAGAAAGATGCACACACAAACACACGCACTAATGCAAGCGTGCACACACACTCTCCCTAAGGCAGTAGTTCACTGCAGATCTACTGATCTCCATAGCAACATTCACTGCCGTGGGCGATGGTGACATCATGAAGATTGATTGTCATACAAAAGCAAAAGTAGAGCAGAAAGAGGGCAGCGGTAACAGAGGTGGTAGCTAAAGAGCAACAGTGCTCCTTGCTGCTGGATGGAGCTGTGGCCTCCAGCCGGGGGTCGTCCTTGGTTAACAAAGAACAGACGTATGTGAAGGGGCCTCAGCTGGTCTCTTAATACTTGTCAGCAGTGAGGATGGAGAGATCCGTTTATGTAACACTGAGAAAGAGAAGCAGAAAGAGAGCTACGGTAGACGGATCTCTGGGGTTCAAATGTTCAGTGTGGTCCCTCTCTTCTCCTCTCTGTTTATCCCTCCTCCTCTGTCTCCTTATCTTTTCCTGTCCAACCGCCTCCTCTCAATACTCCTTTCTTGTCTCTCTTCACACCACCAACTGATCTCCCTCTAACTCTTTTTACCCCTCTCTCAACACCAAAGCTCGGTGCAGCATGGTGACTAACTCCATCGTCCAGATACAGCCACTTGCATGCCGGAAACATCAGAGCCCTGAAGTTTAGAGTCTCTGTCTTGCCTCCTCCCCCTTTTTTTTTTTTTTTTTTTTTTTCTCATATTTTCTCTCATTCTCTCCACCCTGCCTAGTTTTTTTGGCACTTGTTTTTCTTCATTTTTCTGTTACGTAAGAGAGACAGAAGTGGAGCAAGCTTCAAAGTGAATGGCAAAGCCGTCTTTTCCCCTGCTCGCTTTGCTGTTCATGCATGTCATTCCAGTGCCAGCCCCCTCCCCCCTCCACCTCGATCTCTCCCTTTCCTTGTCATAATTTTCTCACTTCTCCATCCTCCCTCCATCGTTTCTCGTTACTGTACATCCATCTCGTTCTGCTAAATGGGTCAATTGCTCAATTTCCATTGCATCTTATGGATGATATCCCCTGACCTTGCCATTGCTACCATGACCGAACAGAGTTGGTGGTGACTGGAAGAGGATGAAAGGGCAGTTTCTGAAAGTAGAGACCCTCTTCATACGACACGTCTCATTATGTCTCCCCTCTCTGCCCTTGTTGTATCAAACAAAGAGTGATGCAGGGATGAGGGGGGTCGTTCCTTTTCCTTTGATTACCTCTCAGTGAGCATCAGAGGCAGATGAGGCCAGACAGAGATGAAGCAGATCTGTTCTCCTGGTTGGGGTTAGGCCTTATGGACCTGACGCAGCAAACCCAAACAAATAGCGGCCGAGCCGTCAACTTGCATTGACTCACATCTTCTAGGTCGCAAAGACAATCAGCTGACAGCCAACATGCTGTGTTTTCTCCTCCCAAAAACATCCCAGACACACAAACCAAACTGTTTTGTTTACCCCATTCATAGCCTTGTGCCATAAGTGTTTTATAAGAGCCATATATTTATTATATTGAATTTCCTAAAACAGTTCATGTATATTTTAAGTGGTGTTTAGCAGGTAGACTTCAGTAAGGTCCTATTTGTATTTTATATTACTCCCAGTGCTGGAATACAGAATACAGGCACAGACATTTGTGACAGGTGACTGCACATGTAAAACTGTCTCGGAACAACATACAGCTAAAGCCTGCTGTTGTATCGAACCATTCAGCCAATCCACCTGCTTCTAACATGGAAAAAAACAAACATTATACAGACATCTTAACTGTGTCATTCCTGCATGACACCAGATTGTTGTTATTTACATGACCACTAGAGGTTGTGTAACTTTAAAACGTGGCTGTGGATCGTAATGAACTAGTCCGGTATTATTGGACCAAAATTCATGGGATGAATAAATGGGTCCAGGCACACACCATTGAGGTTGTTTCCGGTGTTACATCCTACTGGGAGTCAATCTGGGGATAATTTGGAAACTATTGGAACAGCCTTGAACTAGTTGGCATTGACCACCATATGTTGTATGCTGAAACTCACCAAGCTGTAAACAACAGAGATCCTCCCCCAGTGTGTGCAGACTACAACACCATGTCTGTAAATGACCTTTGCAGACTTTTAAAGAAAACCTCAAATCCTCGATATTTGACTTCAGTGTCAACGCACTTGGCCACACCCACTAGTTGCCGATCGGTCCTCCCTTCAGTGTGGCTGAGAAAACCTTAATGCAAAGAGGGTTTCTGGACTATAATCATAGTGAAGCTGTAAGAAATAAGTTGGTTGAGCAAGACGAGTACTAAGCTGTACAAAAGCTCTATGGGATAATTTTTTGTATGGTGGACAGACTCAGTGCAACAGTTCAGTGCAGACTAAGTGGAAGATGAATGGACACTATGACTGATAAATCAGTCTGACACTCTTAAACGCTTTGCTTTGAACTACTGTTCTGAACTCTGCCAACAGAAAAAGAGAAAAGGCAAAAACTAAGGAGGGGCCGCACTAAATCGGTGAAATCACTGAATTTCTGGACTGTGCAGCCGGTCACACAGCCTTTTCTCACTGACTGCCTCTAATACAACATGGTGAATCAGTGGCTGATGATTAAGTCTATTAAAACCAACAGTGCTGGACATATCGTTAAAAATACAGCTGCTCGAAGACAGTGGCTCACAGTCCGATGTCTGCTTGGTGCCTCAGAGAAACCTGGTATGAATCGAAAGTGGGTTTATTTCTCATGGCCTGATTGACTGTGACTGAGGGGAACTGAGTCTGACTGAGTGAATTCAAAGGCGCTGTAAACAAACCTCTGCACAGTGTACAGCGTGATGAACAGTGGGATGTTTGTGTTTGACTCTATTGTGTGCTATGTGGCGCTGCGTCCGTCTCTGTTTTTGTATATTTCCTCACTTCCCTGCCTTCCTCTCTCGCCCTCTCTTCCCTGTTAGGCATGTGTAGAGGCGCTGTTAGTTCATTTATCATGCTGTAGCCTCCTGCTCTCAGCGCAAGACTCAATGATTAATGACGACCGTTCACATGCTTAAACATTTAGCTTTGTTTTGCTGACACACTAGTTACCGGTCACCGTGGGTTACTTAACGCTGGGTCACTGTGGGACTGGGACGATGACGTATCTGCAGTGTGACCTTTACGAGCTCTGTGTGTGATTCCTTCCCTCTCTGTTACAATAAAAATATGTCATTCATCACAAAAAATTAACATCCCTAAACACGCAGCCAGCTGAGAGAAGGCTTTGCGGCTGTTCTCTCTAAAGGATATACACATACTGCACTTCAGCACAGGGCAGGAGGGGAACTAAGTACATTTACTCGAGTACTGTAATTAAGTATTATTTTCAGATACTTTACTTTGAGGCATTTGCTTGTCCTGCTACTACACTCCAATTCAGGGGGAAATGTTTTTTTTTTTTACCTCACTACATCTATTTATTAACTTCACTTACTTTAGTATTGAGATTAATAACACAAAATGGGATGAACAAATTAATAGTTGTGTATTATAATAGATTAAAATAAGGCTTTATTGACCCCAGGGAAAATACTCAAGCTACCCAGCAGCTTCCACATTAAAGTGAGGCACACATTCATTTTCAAAAATTATAATATGATTATATAGTATGCTTTATTTAAAAACAAACAAAAAAAAACAACATTTTGCATAATTAGTAGTTTTACTTTTGGTACTTTAAGTACATTTTGATGCCATTACTTTTGTCCTTAAGTAAAACTTTGAATAGAGGTTTTGTCTTCTAACAGACAGTTTTCACGCTGCTTTTAATTAAATACAAGGTCTCATTACTTCTTCTACCACTGCTTGCTCACGTCTACTCTCAACCGATTACTTTACATAAGACGAGAGATGTAATTCAAACATGAACTACATGCGCGCTTCCTCAGATGCTTTCAGGCATGTCTGAAGTGAAGAAAAGGAGAACTGAGGTGAGCGGGATCGAGAGGATCTGTCAAAGATGTGCTGAGGTGGGTAAGGGAAAAAAAAGAGTGTCTGTGTTTGTGTGTTTGTAAGGCTGCAGATGGAAACAGAGGCAGAAAAGAGTCAGAGTAATTTAATGAAGTGAGTTTGCATTGACCTTTCGTCGCTCACCAGAGTGATGTCAATTTCAATTTCACCCTTCTCCATGGAAGAGGTGGCGTGTTTGTTGTCAAGGCTCGCTGTTTGAGCTCAAAAATGTCCTCACTACTGTAGAATCTTAAAAACTCGATGCGAGCAGAAGTCAGCAGGTAAAGCAGTGAGGAGAGAAGAGAGGTAAGTGATGAAAAAAACCCATAGAAACAGATGGAGTAAAAGGGCGAACAAGAACACGGATACGAGGTTATAATGGGGAATGAGGGAAGAGGAGGAATAGTGAGGCGATACACATTATGTGTTAGTCGGTTTAGATTATATGTGACAATGAAAAGAAATCGAAATTTGTCCAAGCCTTGATAGTAGGCAGATAGAAAAAAACAAAACCATAATGCTTTTGGATTTTGCTAGTAATTCTCACTGCTTAACTGCTGCTTTTATGTGGCAATATCAGAGTATCAGTGAATAGTATAAGTATAATTCAGAGTAGTGGATCAATCAATAAACTCAACACAGCAGGTTTTAAAGCAAATCAAACGTTTTTGGTGAAAGTGAACAATTTCTGATATGTTTCATAGCCACATAGCTATCATAGAATCATGTCAAAAAAATATGAAAATACTCCTCAATAACATAAAAGTTGAAATAAATAAAGCATTTAACTTGTTTCTCACTGCTCTGAATCAGCAGCACTTGTATGCCAGACTTGTCATGTTTTAATATTTCTTTGACGTTGATGTTTTAATGTGGCCGTTTATTATTTCATGACCTCTGTGAGGTTTGAAGGGGGAGTCAATCTGGTCAAACTAAATTGAAATCTTACTGTTTGTTCCAGCTGAGAGATGTTTTTTAAATCTTGAGGGAAGAAGATGACATCCACACTGTCTGTCTATTTATCTTTTCACATACACATTGCTGACATATTTGCTGAACTGGGAACGTCAGCATCTTTGAGTGCCGGTCTATTCCAGGTCCTACCTCCTCTGACTGAGCAGCGTGACAACATGTGGGTGTAGCTGTGCAGAGTAGGTGTAAAAGTCTTCTCCCTCCTGCTGCCCATCCTCGGCTGTTGGGTCCTGCGCTCTGAAATAATGGATTCTAATTCCTTTCCACAAGAGTGCACCCATCTGCTGGCTTTGGGGGACAGTAAAATCCTCTATCACTTACAATTATCCCACGGCTGCCGAGGACTGCACTGCAAGCGTGTGTGTGACCTATCCACCCCAAGTAGCAGAGGGGGTTCGTGCCAGTGTATGTTTGTGTGTGTGTGTGTGTGTGTGTGTGAGTGTGTGTGTGTGTGTGTGAGATGAAGAGTGCTGCGTAAGCGCGAGCTGAATCCCTCAACCCCGCCCTCCAGGACAGTGAATCCATGACAAATCATCCCGAGGGAATTAACACCAAGCCAGTGAGTCTGTGTGTGCGCGTATCTGTTTTAAATTCAGGGCTATGTGTGATATGACACATCCAGCAAGCGTGTGTGTTTTTGTGTAGTTCCCTCTCACCAGCCCCTGTACATCGCAACATGAATCATCCTGCTATTCTGGAGGAATTGGAGGTGGACTTCACCGACTCGCCACTGGGGGACAGCAGTAAATCTGGCAAAAGAATAACTGGATGGTTGCTGACAAATATCCAACCATCCTACATCATATTTCCCCCCCTCACTTTTAGAAACTACAGCAGAAATGTCAAGATGTCCAAAAGTAATATTTGTGACATAAAACCGGCCTGCAGACGCACAATCAAGCATCCCGGGGCATTCCTGAAGTAGAGATCTGGGATGAGAGACGCACATGCACACTGCTGTTTGGGCGTGGCATAAGGGTTTAATGTGTGGAGTCCAGAGTGACAGGATGTGTAGCTGTGGGAGTTTGGCCCTTCAGCAGCAAGGAACACAGTGGCAGAGACATCAAAACAGAGGAGACCTGAGGCGAGAAGGGGAAGGGACACCCTGACAAAACCTCCTTCAGAGACAAACTCCCTCTCATGCCCTGTTTCTATCTCCCCATGGTGTGCCACCCTCTCAACAATGCTCTCTTCTCTCAGACACCCCTTCTTGTCATGACCACTCTGATGCCTCTCGCTTTCGGTTTCATTTCTTCGCGGTCTGAACTCTGCATCGTCTTCCTTGACTTTCCCCTGCATCTCTGCCGCATGTCTTTTGTGAGAGTTTATGTAATATACGTGTTTTATTTATGTCTGCACTATGTGTGTATGTTGTGTTAAGCTTGCTGCGATGGAGGCCGTCTGAGAACGGTGCTGGTTGCAACAGCAGAGGAGATAAAGTGAGTCTATGTTTCCCGGCAGCGTTGCAGATTTATCTCTCTGCTTATGACTCTGATTTTACTGCCCATCCACCGGCCTCCACAGGATCCCGCATCTACTTCTCTCCCTCTCTCTATTTCCCACTTGCCATAAGGGACCCGGCACTTTCTGTGCACGTTCTGGCCACCATAAATCTGCCACAGTGCTCTATAAAGCTGCTTAGGGCATGGCTCAACAAATATTAAGGAAGAAGAGAATAAATAAATAAAGCTAAATAACAGAGAAACTCCCGTCTGAAGGGAGAGACAACTTTTCTTGCGCATAAAATGGAGCCCGACTGTAAAATATTTACTTCGATGTCTATGTGCTTTAGACACTCTGCCGAGAGTCCTGGGGGGCTCACTGCACGACATCACACACTCCTTTCTCTCTGACTCTGCCTTGCTCATAACTTTCTGTAGCTGACGGTACACCTTGTGTACTATACCATTAGAGAGTACTCTTCTGGTTTTACTTATCTTGGAAGATCAGAGTGCCAATTAGCCTGTGAAAACAGCTGTTTAATGTCTTTTATGGCTCTACTATGACTTATGTTAGGTCTACAGAGTTAGCCCAGGGATTTCACCTGGTTTGCCTTGGCTAGAGCTTAGAGACACGCTGCATTTCAAATTGGAGACATGGGAGTTTGAAAGATACATGCATTTACCAGGCAAAGAGGATTTAACAAAGACATAGTATTGAATTGAATCATAGGATATGTAGGATCTGCAGTTTGAGCCATACCAGGGTCTAAAAATATATAGATATTTTGACCTCTGCCACACAGATTTACATCAGCCTTTATGGAAGTAGACCAGCCCTTTAACACAAACACACACACACACACACACACACACACACACACACACACACACACACACACACACACACACACACACACACACACACACACACACACACACACACACACACACACACACACACACACACACACACAACACACAAGAGCAGACAGTCCACAACACAGGGATGCAGCAAACATAAGAAAGAACTGACGGTGAATCTTTAAATAATTGCAAAACAGTTTTAAAGGAGAAGTCAACCCTTTCCCCAAAATCTCAGTGGAATTAAGAAAGAGACAAATGACACAAATAGCTGAAGGGCCCACATTGTGCAACCTGTTCATGCATGGGTGTGAGTAGGCTGACATGTGAGGCTGTGCCTGTCAGTTTATCAACGGCAGCAATTTTTCACTCTTGATCAGCCAACCATGGAGGCATTTTAAATGAACTACCTGCATTCAAGCTGCATCAGAAAGAAGACAAAAGGCAAGCACTCAGTGAATCACTGCACCTTCTTTGTCTTTGTCCTTTCCCCTCTCCTCCTGTCACATACCCTTCCAATCCCTCTCCGCTTTCCAGACCTCTCAGTCTTGTCTGATCGGCTTCACCATGACAGACGCATTAGCCATTCACAGAGCGGCACGCACCATGTGGACAACGGACTGTGCCCAGAAATCAAGCAATATGCTGTCACAGGAAAAAAAAAACAACAAACAAACAAACCACACTCATATACTCCCTCACGCACGCGTGCACACATGATAGGCCCGCTGTGACCCCACGTCAAAAAAGACAAACAACGGCGACAGAGAGCGGCCGCCTCTCCATGTGGTGAGCCAGCGTATGGAACTCTGGCACCATATGGGCTGTCTATTGTTGACAAAACAGCCTTGGGGACATTAGCGCCGACCATTTGCATATACGGAAAACCGCTTTTACAATTGGTTTTTCTATTGCCATTTCTACAGCAAATAAAAGCGGCATCATGTATTCATTGCATGTGGAGGTGTGATGGAGAGGTTTTGTAAAGCCATCCATTTCCTGTCATTTGAAAATGACACATTGCCCTGACTGCAGCTGGAGGAAAGCCCCCATGATGATCTTACCTAGCTGAAGCTCCATGTTGCTCATCCTGTTTTCCGAGGGAAACAGGATCTTTGGCGGCTTGTCGGTCAAAGGAGCTGAAAGAGAGAGAGAAAAAAAGAAGACACGATTTAAATAAGATACGAGATACACCAACAACTGAGGCAAACTGCCTTTGAAGGGAAGAATCGTGTGTCGGAGTGAGAGGGAGCAGCTGATGCTCTAATGACGCTAATCATCCATACGATGGATGTCAGACCTGCTGCTCAAGTCCTTCCTCGGGGGGATGCCCCAGAACAGGCAGCAGTTTTATTGTTGTTAAAAGCGTTTGTGTGTTCTGCAAGAGAGGCGCTGCTCTTTAGGGTTAAAGGGTTCCGAGAAAAGACAGAGGGTCTTGTATGTACATGACTAATAAGTAACAGGAAGGGGGAGAAAATAGAGAGGCTGTGTCTACATGAGATGATTACAAGGAGCTTGTTCCCAGTTAGAAAGACAAGAATAACCTCTGCATTTGTACTTTTTGTTTTCTGAAATTTCCTCACACTTCAATAGTAACACATATTTAAAGCTGAGAATATCCAAGCTTACAACCACAGTTTGATACCAGTGAAGCAGATAGTTGCAAAAATCCATTTCTTAAAAATCACTTCAACGTATTGGCAATGGCCTCATGAACTGAATTTTACATTGGTGTTATGGTTAGATTGGTGTGAGCATGAGGACAGTATGGGACTATGATATAGTAAACATGTAAATGGGCAGAAATGTGTAAAAGGGCAGAAAGAGCAAGAGACAAGTGAGGAAAACAAAAACCCAACTGAGTGATAGACAAAACAACAGAAAACCGAAGTCGTGACAGACACAAGTGAATATTACTATTAATGCTAACTAATACGATTTCGAAAAGTTTCCAAAAGAAAACTTGACACAGAAAACAAAACAGAAAAAAATAATTGAGTCTCCCACTGCTCAGCCCTAAAAAAACCTACATGCTCGAGCAGCGGTTGGTTGTCCAGTGTACAATTGAATCAGTGCTCCTCATCTGGTAATCGCACCTTCTGTACCACGGTTTCTCTAACTATGTCGAGCTACCATGCTGTCTCGTTGAATGTCTGCAGTGTTGAATTACCGAAATGTATGACGGTTTTGTTTCAGCGTGGATTCACTGGAATAGAACAGGTTTGATATAGTGTGTAACGGGTTTCCAACACGTCTCTCGCCAGCAACAGAGTAGCTTGTTACCCGTTTCTGAGCAGATCACAGAAGGTTCGAAACAATACGCAATGTTTCCCACTCATAGACTTACTAGGGCGGGCCTCCCAGGTATATTGCCGGCTGCTGAAGTATATATTTGGCCATCCATTTCAGCATTCTCTATCTATTTTTTTTTTTTTTTTAACCTGTCCCTCACTTCCTTCACCTGTGTCTGCTCCGCATGTTGTCAGTGCAGCAGAGGTGGAGCTCCGCCCTAAGTGAGACGCACAGAGATCAGAGGACAGAAACTGCGACCTTCAAAGCACCTGCAAAACACAGCAGAGACTCTCACACTGAGCTGGAAAGACACGGGTGCTCATAAATAAATAAGATATTTTTGGCTGGATTGCAACAGCGGGCCCAGAGCTATAAAGCAAGTGTCTGTCACTGAGTAAGAGATTAAAGTTACACAGCAGGTGTGCTGAACGTCACAACTTTTCAAATTAAAAGCCCTCCAGTTTCACACAGGATCCAGCCATATACTAGGCTTCGACTTAGACCTTTTCTTTCAGGAGGGGAAGGAGGTCCAATCAAAGTGGGAACACTAGATTTTATTAGTGGTATTTCATTTTAGAACGCTTCATTTGACACTTTAAAAAACGTAGGTTGAGTATCAAATTGTTTTTGTTTACATAAAAGAAGCTTATTCAGCTGTTTCGGGTGGAGTTCAGCAGTGTGAATAAATATTACTACACATGAGTAGCTCTCAGAGGAAAAAAGGTTGGAGACCCCTGATGTAAATGTTTTCGTGTGTAGAGATCTTAATGCATTTATTTATGTACAGTCTTTTTACAGTAAGTCAGATGAGAGGGGTGCAGCCTCTGACCGCGTGCAGTACACTTCTGCACACAAAGATGTAGAGACAAAAGAACGTCTCATATAAAGTATTATCCTGCACTCAAGAGGCAAAAACTAATTCTGCACTTTCTAAACCCGCTATGAAAAAAGCCTTATTGAATAAAACAGAAGTACCTCTCCAGGCAGACTTTTCAGGCAAGTCTAATTATTTAGTGGTGAATGTGTGAAGGTGGCATATTCAGGCCAGTTTGTGGCCCCGTGCTTTCATTAAGATGTTTCCTCAGAGTGTCCTCACATGCCCTCTTCTGGAGCCTTATTATAGGAGCCCTCTAACGAGCTGTTTGAAAGCCCTTCTCTGTTTTGGTGTCTGTGTTTGGGAGGAACAAGCTATGTGATGTTGCTGCGCTAAGTAATTCAGCAGAGTAAAGTCTTGTCTGAAGTAAAGTGCACGGTCCTGCAAAGTGCTGGGTCTAAGGCTTCATGATAACATATTTAACAATTACCAGAGCTGCCTGAAAGAAGTGTTCCTGTGAGGCCACGTAGACCTAAATGCGAGTGTGTGTTGTGTTATGAATTCAGGTTTTTTTTCTCTGCTCAGATGTAGCACCTGCTCGTATGTAAATACTGAGTGAAGAGCACAGTGACATCTACGAGAGGGGCGGTCACGGGCTTTTAGGCACAACTGTTTGCACTGTTAATAGGTAATCACACAGCACAAATTATACTAGATACTGATACAATTTTAATTACATATCAAACTGCAATACATAATTACACAATGGGTGATCCTATAGCTAATTATGCACTGGGCAAACAAATGAGGACAAGCTGTGTATGGGACACGAAAGGGGAAGCAGGTGTGGTAAGAAGAGCACAGATACGATGCAGACGTCAGTCGACAGAGGAGCGCTGGTGCAATTTGGAGGAAAAAAACAAAAAAAGCCCCACAAAAAAACAGGAAAATGTATAAAGCTAAAGTGAACCAGTCCTGAAACATGCTCCCCCTCATTTTGGCATGCTACACTTGCTTCTGAAAATCTCATCATCTTAATTACCACTCCTTTATGGGAAATACATCAATTATCACAGCTCGGGAGGGGGACACCATTTAAAATGTGGAGGATTGGGAGCAACTCCGAACAAAGGAACGATTCTCGGCTTTGCTATTACCAGGCAGAAGCTGGAATCAAGTAAGCATAGACGTAAAAAGATAATTAAACATGCAAATATATCGGGTGAGCTGTTTGCTTAATGAAAGGTTGTGTGAGAGCCTGAGAAGAGAAATGGATGCTTTATGTGTCCTTTTTTCAAACCACTTGTTATGATTGTATGCTGCGTTTTCAAGGTTGAACTTTTTATCTCCACCAATCTATGCCTTTCTGCCAATTCAAAAGACGTGTTGAACATCAGATTCAAATGAAATATCGAGTCCAAATAACTCCCGGCCCCAAGATAATTGAGGTCCAACTCATGTTTTGCTGCTACGTGGTGGTTGTAGGTTCTAACTGCTGCGTCTGCATCTCCTTGTGGAGCTGTAGACCTGTAGATACACTCCTTTTAGTGGTGACACACTTTTGCTATAACACCTACACATAAAACATAAAATACCTAAAAACTAGAATTACCGCCTTTTGGTTGAATGTCTCCTCCAGCCAGTCAAGTTGAAGTTTGTATCCACATCTGTCCAGACTCATTTAGAGGCTTTGAAGGAATCATTGTATGTGTTCGCATGCTTGGCCGGTAAAGTTCACTGACAGTAGACATCAAAATATAGATGTTGCTGAAGGGAAGCAAAAAAAATTCTAAACTGTGGATGCTTTAACTCTTCAACCTGACAGCGCAGATCACAGAAGATCTATGTAATCATCAAAGTTTCAAGATGAGCCCCCAAGGATATTGTCACCAATTCAGTATCTGACCAAATGTGAAATATGATCACTATCTCCCCCTCTGTTCCTGAGTTATGGTGTTGAATAATGGCCAGAAAAGTTTTTTTCAGAACATGATGATATCAGTGAACTTTTGGATATGAAATGCCATCATTATTCTCTCCTTTGAGACATCTTTGTGAAATTTTGTCATAATTAGCAGGAATTATTGAGTTATGGCCACAAACGTGTTTTGTGAGGTCAAAGTGACTTTTGACGACCAAAATCTCATCAATTATTCTTTAGTCAAAGTAAATGTTTGTGCCGGATCTGAAGCAGGTGACATTGTTTGAATTCTACATGAGCAGAAGGTGGATTGTTTGGCTTGTATGCAAATTCTATGCTCTGAACTGGTTTTCTGAGATCAATGATTCATTTCAAAACATTGATGTCTGAGTATCTTCAGGTGAGACGGATTGACTAATCTCTGCAGCAAACCAAGCTGAAGGAGGTGACACATCTCAGAAAACGTCTCAACCACATGGCACAGTATTGCTCTAACATGGAAAAAAAGAAACTTGTAACACATATAAGAAAATGACAGAGCCTCTTTCTTTTGTACTAACTGTGTAAAATATTTAGCATGCAGTGCCTAACAAATGCAGTAATCAAAAACATGTCTGGGTTTGTGTTGTCAATGTCCTCAAAGCCTGATATACTTTGACATAAGATGGAATTGATCGGTATTGATCGTGGGTAGGCTTCAAATGCTGAGAGGGATGAAAGCTTGGTATGTGTGTATGTGTGTGTGTGTGTGTGTGTGTGTGTGTGTGTGTGTGTGTGTGTGTGTGTGTGTGTGTGTGTGTGTGTGTGTGTGTGTGTGTGTGTGTGTGTGTGTGTGTGTGTGTGTGCCCTACATGTAGATATATTAACACCAGTGTGGGACTCTTGTGGATGTAAGCTTTGTGATCAGTCATCCACAATCCCTTTTCTGGTCGGTGGGGGAAAAGCTCACTGGACTTTCCAGATGGATTATTCTGGGTGACTGGCTGTAGGCAAACAACAAATTAATGAATTAAGGTTGGAGCCGAGACATTTGGATCACTGGCCTTTTTCTGTTTGCTATGCCATTTGTGGGAAGGTGGTGTGGGGAACGTGTGAGAGAGAAATATGCTGATGCCAAACTGGTGACCGAAGTGAAAATGAGAAGAAATGAAATGTACAAAGGACTGCCACATGCCAATTATAGGTACATATAGGCATACGAGTGGACATTATGCAATCACAGTGGTGGACGCAGACACACACATTCATGCATGAAC